>NC_051177.1:21367129-21589629 GCF_013339695.2 Rhipicephalus sanguineus | reverse complement strand
TGTTCGCAAAACGCTTACTGCTTGCGTCAGTCTCATCTCGTGCATTCATCATCGATATGTGAGGTCTGCACCACTACTTGCAGTGATGTTGAAGAACTAGGAGACTATCCGGCAAGTTTACGTCTAGCAGTTTAAGCGAGATTGCAAAAAAAATCGTTAATCGATTAGTCAGACAGTCGGAGACTATTTGTTGGATAGATGCAATGTAAAAAACCGGCTCTGAGTAACTACCGAAAGGGTAAAGACGAAAAAACGAGGGAGACATTTTCTTGCAATTCAAAGGAAAGCACTTTACTGCTTGAAGCCAGGTCTCGTTGCCTTAGAACGCGTAGTTTTAAAGCGAGATTAAGTAAAGAAGAAGAATCTACTTGCTGTGTCGAAGATAAGGAAGCGATTCAGCACGTTTTATCTGCATGTGAAAATATTCACATTTAATTCTGCCTACTCTGATTCGTGATTTATGCGTGTTCTGTCGACCCCATTAAACATAGTGTGTGTTGTGTTTCCAGATTAACATACAGATATTATATATTTAGTTTGCTCAGTAACAGCAACATTGTTGTGGAAACGTAAGGCCGTTAAGATAATAACCATAATTTCCGGGATTTTTCGTGCCATAACTGCGGCATGATTATGAGGCGCGACGTAGTGCAGGACTTCGGAAATTTCTACACCTGGGGTTCTTTATGTGCAGTGACATCGCATAGTACACGGGCCTCGAGGCATTTCGCGTTCATCGAAATGCCACCACCGCGGAGGGATCGAACCCGCGTCCTCTTCGGGTCAGCAGCCGAGTACCGAAACCATTGTACCACCGCGGCGGCTGCTGTTAAATTTACCGACGTCCGAGAATAAAAAGGCCATTCCTATTATACAGGGGCGTAGCCAAGGGGGGGGGGGGGTTGGGGGTGCAACCCCCCCCCCCGAAATTTTTCAGTTTTGCTTGCGTATATAGGCACGCACACATACAAACGCACGCACGAACATACAAAAAGTATGGTTGAACCCCCCCCGAAAAAAATTTCTGGCTACGCCCCTGCTATTATATTATTGTTCTTTAATAATTTCAAAAAGGGGTGTCTTGAAATAAAAGAGACAAGCAAAATTCGGCAGATCTCACGCCTTGTGGGAATCGGTTTCATGCGAAGCAGTCAGCGAGTAGTTATCAATGCTTCATTTTTTGTCTCACAGCCAAGCGCTAGAAGGCAAACCGACGCGTGCTTTTGAAAGCATAGCAGTTGTGTGCACATCGTGGCCTTACCAAGTACGTCGACTACACTGGCGTTTAAATAGTAACCGATGATCTTACGTAACGTCACCACTCACTTTAGAGCACAGACGTGAGTATTATCGCAACGAAGGGCACACTACGGTTCGATGATGGGAATATGATACGCAACTTTCCTTAGTGTATTCCTCCAGCGTCGAGCAACGCTTGAATATAGCTTGCTGAATCACAGAAATACATATTTAATGTTTATTAGACTTCGATGAAAACAGTGCCAACACTGGAACCACAATCGACGTAAACCCGCCATGACGCCTGCATCATAGCAGTACATATGTAATGTTTATTGCTTTGTTATAAAATTAGATAGCCAGCACTGCAACCACAATTGACGTTGCACAGACATTACGTCTGCATAGGCTCTTTTTCTAAAGCAGTTTCAGGACACGGCGTTGCTCTGCGGTAGAATACGTGACTGCCACGCAGAATGCTTGGGTTCGATTCCTGCTGGGATACTGATATTCATTCTTTGTATTCATCAGGTCAACGCTGCCAATGTCGGTTTTTGTTTACGCTCTCGCATTTAAATTATGAATGTCTGTTCTCGCCATTCCTGGGAACATGTAAATTGTCAATTACCTGTGGCGCTTACCGTGGCCCGTGGTATACGGGTATGTGCCACACGTGTCTGGGGGAAAGGGTTTGACGACGTACGCGACAGGATTTTTACGTTATTCGTGTCATGACCCGACTGTCATATTCGTCAAACCCTTTTACCCTCCCATGGCAATTTTGGTCGACACCAAGCTAAGGAGGTGATCACGAGAGCACGCAGACGTAGGCGGTTAGAGAGAGAGAGAGAGATAATAAAACGAGAGAGAGGCAGGGAGGTTAACCAGAATTGTAGCATCCGGTTTGCTACCCTACCCTAAGGGGAGGGGGAAAGGGAAAGAAAGATCGAAAGGAAAGCGGAGAGAAGAGGAGGCGCGCGATAAAATAAATATAAACAAACGGAAGCTGTAGAGCGGGACTACTAAAGCCTATTCAATAGGCCACTGGCACGCAAAAAGTCAGTAATGCCTTAAATGATTGTCGCTGTGCAGACAGTTCGGGTCGGCATTCCAGCGCTGACTGTTCCGACAGGGGTCTGTCGTCAAGGCGGGCCAACACAGCAGCTAGCGACAGTCTGTGCGAGCTGTAGCGAGGGCAGCGACAAAGAACGTGGCCTATCGCTTCTTCGCTGTCACACTGGCTGCAAGCAGCACCCTCTGCCATGCTGATTCGGAAGGCAATAGATTTGGTGAAAGCAACATCAAGCCACAGTCGACAAAGCGCCGTTGCCTCGAGTCGAGAGAGTCCGGACGGAGGCCGAAGTCGACGACACGGGTCCAGTCTGTGCAGTCGTGTGTGCTGTAAACTTGGTGTGTTCCACAAGGATTTTATGTATACAGTAAAACATCGGTGATACGAATCTCGCGGGGTTACCAAAAATATTCGTATCATCCGAAATTCGTATCACCAGACAACAGGGACAATTAGTATGCACCAAAAGAAAGTTGGCATATGTTTTGATTTAGTGTTTCTCAGGGCAACAGCGACGTCATCAACAGCTCTGAATGATTGCCAGTAAACGTTTTAGACGTAAACGATCATACTCGTGCTCGTAAATCTACGGTGCGTGCGCGCGTATGTAATTAATGAACCTGATGAGTTGTGACGCGTGACCGCTAGTAGCCCCTTCCTGGTCGTACTACGCTTTTTTGCATGACATCAGAGTACTGCGGTGACAGTAACTTGAGAAGCGCTTTCCACGCGATAGATGAAGGCCAGAAAATTTTAGAATCGCTGTCCTTTGTTGCTGTTATTTTTTTATCGCGGTGGTGTTGGGGGCGCTTTTCGGGAGATTTACGGCCGTGCCCACACAATCGGGTCGGGAGGTTTGCTCAAAATTCGGGAGTATCCCGTACAAATAGGAAAGTTGGCAATTGTGAGCGTACGTTGCGAGGCCTAGCTCCTTCGCCAAGACCGTCCACTACGTATCTTAGGGTGTTCGTCCACCTTTCATGGGACTTCATAATGGACCCGCAGCCCAACTTTCAGTCTTGTTTCGTAGAACGTTCTTATTGCGATTACATGGCTTGCATCGACGTCCCAGGCACGTTCTAACGCAGTACGAAGACGCTGCTGCCTCGAGCACAGCAGCATCTGGCAGCACGCGTGAACGCGTTGAAAAAAAAAATAGAAGCGCGACGTCAATGTCATCTGTAATCTAAACGCGAAGGCGCATAACGGCCTCTATGATTCGGCCGCACAATCTCGGAGGCAAGACGCATCGTTGATGGCCGCGCAGCGCGCAGTCCCGGGCCCGCGCGGGACTGCCGCGTCTTTCGCGACAGCCCGGGCAACACCTGTTCGTACCTGTGCGCTAGCGTACGTTCGTATCAAACGTCGCGGGGTGCAAATCGGTTCGCAACGACCGCATTCCAATACACTGCAGGCTAATGGGCCTTGGCCGGGACCACATAAAAATTCGTATCACCCCGAAATTCGTACGAGCAGTGATCGTATCACCTAGGTTTTGCTGTAGATAGATAGCTAGGTACGTAGATAGAAACGCTCAAAGTGCCTTGGGTTCGCTAAGAAGTGCTTCGCATTTAAAAAGCGAGAGAAAAAAGAATGAAAGGATGAATCGCAAGATTATTCCTTTGTAAAAAATCACAGCATATCCACGGAGTGAATGATGATGAGTGGGCGAAGCTGCGGAGGTTCATCGGTAAACCGTGAATCTTCAGTGAATTCTGCCCAGTACATCATCACCGACGTGAGATCGGGCGCGTTTATACTAAAGGTTCGATGAGTTATGACGACTTGCAGCTCACTTTAATTTTACATGTACGCTGTGAATTTTCATTGTTTAGAAAAGCATTGCTTTAGAAAACATCTGGCGTCTTTCGTTAAGCAGCTGGCGTCTTTTCGTTTTGCTTTAGAATCATCTGGCGTTCCTTCGTTCTGCTTTTACAAAACATCTGGCGTCTTTCGTTGGTTTATTTCATCAATCAACGGCGTTTTGAACAAAATTTTTATTGTTTAATCACGCACAGGAGAAATCTCACCAGGCACTACCTTGGAGGTAAACAATGGCTGCTAATGGGAATGAGAGACAGAAGAAGTCGGCTTTTAGCTAACACTTACACTTCTACTTCTACTAACGTTTCCTACTGGAACATGCCAATGGCTGCTAATGGGGAATGAGAGACAGCAGAATTCGGCTTTTAGTTAACGCGCACGCTGCGAATTTTTTATTGTTCAACAACGCACAGGAAAAATCTCCCACCGGCACCACCTTGGAGGTCAAAGCGTAAGACTTGTTACGCACTACGACTACTACTACGACTACGAGGGACGAACGGGTGCCGCCTTAAGGAGCTTCGCCCCTAAAAACTGCCGGGTGATGGAGGAACGTGTGAAAGTAAAAGCGACCCTGTGTATTTGTTACAACGCCGTTGGGTTCGCGCCGGTCGACACGCTTCCGTGGTGCTCGCTTATGAGAGGTTGGTCGTAAAGCAGCCGAGCGGAACACGCCAGAGCTGTGTATTGTGTTCGTAAAATACAGAAGCGCGGCCCTAATAGGGCAAGATTGATTCTTCGTGGTGTCCCGCTCTTGTTCGCGAGCCAACGTCACGTCGCTGCTACAGTACGTTCGCTCGCGTCCGTCGCGCGCGTCGGCGCTTGTTTGCACCCGCAATCGGAGCGACTGCCTCGTTCTCGGAAACGTGGAGGACGTGATGAGATGCGTGTTTGTAGAGGCCACACGGCACAACCATGAACTGTCGGCAGGCTTCTTCTGAAGAAGAAATGTGTGGCGACCATTCCTTATCCAGTAAGAAGTCACTATGTGTGTCCGTCAGCGGCATTTCTATAATTTCAAAGAAACAGTCGAGATCACTTTTACCTAGAACAGGTAAGCTTCAATTGCTGAAGGACGCTTTAGTAAGTTTGTGTCTTATAACAAGGATTCTATACACGTTTTGCTACTGCCAATAAGCCAGTAAACCCGATTTGTTTCATACATTTGAATAAATATGTAACGTAGCAATATAGGAGTATGCGAAGTTGCCTCGTTGACTGAAAATGCACCTCGCGCATGTAGTCATTCCTGCGTGCAGTATATGTATGACTTTCTAGCATTAGTATTCAATACTGCCTCTGTTAATTTCAGATGCATCTCACTCTCCAGCGATTGGTGTAACGCGGACTCTATTGCCTAGAGAGGAACACTATTTGTAGTGCTGATACTTATACGAGGTAGTGCTTATGAGTGCTTATACGAGGTAGCAGGGTTGCGAGGTCGAAAAAACAAAAAAATAGCCAAAAAATAAGAAATACTTGCCAAATGTAGTCAACTTGAGCCAACGGCAGTCAGTGCAGCTAAAAGTAGCCACTAGTGTGCCAAAACAAGTGCAACGTTTTTATTTAAGTGACTAAATCCGAGAGTTTAGTCGAAACGTCAATATATAAGTGCTGCAAGCACCCTTCAGAATTATAATGGCTGAGATTAGAGCATAAATTGTTGAATTGACAATCATTTCGTGCAGGATGACGAAGTTTCTTGTGCTGCTGCGGAAATGACACTCTCTTCATGTGTTTTGAGCGACTTTTCATAAAGGACTAGAAGTACCAGCCTTGTAGGTAGGTAGTAAGCCTTATTCGGGTCCAGAAAAATCTACACCACGTTTTTATCGGGGTGGGACTGCGGGGCCCCTCACCACGTTGGGACAGGGAGGCGAGCCTCACCGCCGCATCGTGGGCCTTCTGGACAGCACGGAGGTGGTCAATCCAGTCGTGGCTCATGAGAAGTGTGACGAGAATTAAAGTGAGTGTGCTTCATGAGTGTGCTCAAAATCACAGTTGCTGGTATTCAAGTATAAGTAGTAGTCCTTTATGCAATCATTTCTGGCGTGATGTCGAAGTCCGAGCAGTTAATACTTCCGAGTTGCACTCCTTACCTAATTCTAAGAAACAACACAGACAGTTCGTCGGATATCCGGTCTCTAAAGTCGATGAGTGCAGAGTTTACTGGATGCGGAGCGCTTTAGATTGTCCTGTTCACTTACAACTACAGGTCAAATTCGCTTCCAGCAAGAGGTGGTCTGCTAAATGAGGCCCCAGGCAACAGTCTTCTGTCGGAGCCTCAGCCACGTATCTTTTCTTTTCAGTGCACAGCACTTTAGGGTGCCGGGCTGTCGTAGGCTTTGATCGTACACTGTCTTCGTAGCTTGACGTAACGCGGGCAAAACCACATATATCATAGCAATCTGAGCGCTCACCCGCGCCAAAGAGAAGTCTCTTCTTCTTGTTCTTCGAGCGCCTTGATGATGATATTAACGCAGGTAAAACCACATAAAGCATGGCCAACTGTAGCATATTGAGCGCGCACTCGCGCCAAAGAAAAGTCTTATTCCACTTGCTCAGCGAGCGCAAGCAAAACCACGTATAAAAATTGAAAAAGAGGAAACAAGCGAGAAATTGTAAGCGAGAGAAAGAAATGAAAAAAAAGGAAGAAAAATAGAAATAACTATACACAGAGAGAAAGAACACAGAAAAAACCTGGAAAAGAGAACCAGAAAGAGAGAGAGGAGGAAAGAAAGAGAAAACCGAAGTGAAACAACCAAGGCTGCCCAGCTACGCAATTCCTTCAGGCTTGGCACCACTAGTACAAAGTTGCCTTAATTTTGTGTAATAAAAGCGGCAAGTTGAATTTCAGGAGCAGTAAACACGCCTTGGTCGCCATGTTTTGACACCGCCTACATGAACACCAGCGGCTGCGACATCAGGAGATATTGATAAAATGGTTATAATCAAAGGAATAAGAAAGTAGTCAAAAAGTAACCAAATAGACAAGTCGTTATTTGTTTTTTGCCGTCACCGGCCTAAAAAAAGAAGCCAAATTGGATAAAAGTAGCCAAACCTACCCTGCCTCGGTAGTAAAGTTAACAGGGATAAAATAAGCTAGTTATGTCGATGGGCAATCAGGGGAATAAAATAAGTGAATGCAGTCCAGCGTATATCTCTGTAATGCTTGCATAGATAGATAGATAGATAGATAGATAGATAGATAGATAGATAGATAGATAGATAGATAGATAGATAGATAGATAGATAGATAGATAGATAGATAGATAGATAGATAGATAGATAGATAGATAGATAGATAGATAGATAGATAGATAGATAGATAGATAGATAGATAGATAGATAGATAGATAGATAGATAGATAGATAGATAGATAGATAGATAGATAGATAGATAGATAGATAGATAGATAGATAGATAGATAGGGGCGTGACATCGCTGCCGACATGTGCTTACCTCGCCTTTTCGTGCAGGTCCTTTTCGGGACCCTGCTGCTTCCGTTTCCTGGATTCTTCACTGTGAGCGGAGGTGCGTCATCGCAGTCTGATTCTACGCCGAATAATGCGTGTGAACCCATACTGACGTCGTTTCTTCCGGAAAACAACGGTCGAATTCCAACGTTGGATTCTTTCAAGCATTTGGCCTGGCAACCACCTTCGTCAACTGATACTGCGGGGGCGGATGCGCTATTTAAACATCACTTCGACGGACTGCTGGTGGGGCGTGACATCGCTACCGACATGTGCTTACCTCGCCTTTTCGTGCAGGTTAGTTATCTAAATCCTGCGTCTTGTTACCGATGTTCTAATCGATGCTTGATAGCGGTGTCGTGCCCCGACTGCCTATTTGAGTGCTTGAAAAAGTGCATGTTTTTGCGTGCGTTCACAACTCGTGTCTTTGATGTATTGCTCTTACTACTCTCCGGAGACGTGGAACTAAACCCTGGCCCTGGTTCGGCTACCAGAAGCAAAAGCGAAAGTGCTAGTCTCGAAGGCATATATGATATCGTTCGCAGACTAGAGCAGGGTCAGACACGTTTTTTCACTGAGCTAGAAGAAGTAAAGAAACAACAGTCTGCTTTTGCTACTTCGCATCAGGAACTGCAGAGTACCGTTGCTGCTCTACAAGGTGATCTTCTTACAGCGAAAGAGAGCTCATATGAAAATCGACAGAGATTGGATGAAGTTAGGGCGTCACTCGAAGATAGCAGCAACAGGTCTCGCAGGAACAACTTGCTAGTCTTTGGATTGCCTGACCATGCAAATGAAAGCTGGCGAGAATCCGAAGAAACTGTTCTCGCGTTTTTTAAGGAAGAGCTTGATCAGCAAGTCACAACGCAAGATACTGAACGCGCCCACAGATTGGGAAAGTACTGTGAAGGCAAAAATCGACCGATTATCATCTCATTTTCGAGATTTAAAGTTAAAGAACAAATTTTTGTATTCCAGATCTAAGTTGAAGGATAAAGATTATGTAATTCGCGAGGACTTCTCTCCCGCTACCAGGCGTGCGCGCTCTAAACTGACTGAGTATGCTCAAGGTTTGAAACTTCCTTTCAAACTGCGCTTAGATAAACTTCATGTGGGAAATAAAACGTTTGTTTATGACAGAGCTGAAGACAAGGTGACGGAACTCAAAAGATAGCTACGCAGCAAGCAACTTGTTAACCAAAGAGCCGCAAGTGCGAGTCCTAAATGTGTATCTTCTCGTAGTCTCTCCTTAACTATATTGTTGGTTAACTGTCGCAGCCTGAAAAATAAGGTGGATGAATTTGCTGCTTTGCTGTCTGCTACACAACCTTCCATTGTAGTTGGAACTGAATCTTCGTTGCATGAATCCATTGCTAATTTTGAGGTTTTTCCACGTGGTTATGATGTTTACCGATCTGATAGAAACACACAAGGTGGCGGAGTTTTCATTCTTAATAATGAACTTCTCCAGAGCGGCGAAATGTCCGCTACTTTTCATCATTCTGAGTCCGTTTGGTGCAAGGTTCGACTGAGCAATCGAAAGTGCTTTGCAGTTGGTTCATTCTACCGACCTCCCAGCTCAACTATCCCTGAATCCTTCGACGAGTTATCACAATTTCTAAATAATATAAACTGCGACTTTATTCTTGGAGGAGACTTTAATATGCCTCTAGTAGCCTGGAAGAATGGTAAACCCGAGTTCTCCGGCTCTGGTTCACTATCCTGTTCTTTCTCGGAGCTTGTCATGACTAATGATATCACCCAATTTGTTTCTGAGGGCACGAGACAAGGTCATTCTTCTGCCAGCATTCTGGATTTGGTTTTTGCTAACTCTGAGTCGTTGCTCCGTGATGTAGTTGTAATCCCAGGTATTAGTGATCATGACTGCGTCGTTGGTACTTGCAATATTACATCACTAAGAGCATCTCACAAACAACCCCGAAAAGTATACTATTATGACCGAGGTGACTATGCCTCGTTATCTCAAGAACTTTGTCGTTTTTATCCAGATTTCTGTAATCTCTCCGAGTCGCTAAACATTGATGAATTGTGGTCTGCCTTTGGAGATAAACTGATGACCTTAGTTGAAGAATACATTCCTTCCAAACTCCTGACCAGTCGTCGCCGTAATGACAAACCATGGATAAACAAGGAAATTCGAACTTTGATTAGCAGAAAACGCCGCCTATATGCCGCGTATTTAAAACATCGCAGTCAGACTGTTTATGAAGAAATGCGTAACTTAGGCTACACAATAAAGCATGCGATTAAAGTGAAAAAACAGAAATACATTTCTTCGCTCGATGTAAGGCTCAAAGAAAACCCCAAAGACTTCTGGAAATTTATTAAAGTTAACAGCAAGGAGGTCAGCGCGATAGCCAATCTATTAGTGGACGGTCAAGCAGTCTTTGATGATTACGAGAAGGCTTGCGCTTTTAATTCCTACTTTAAATCGGTATTTTCTAACATGTCCACTAATCTACCCCCTGCAACGCCTGATTTACACTACGAGAATATGCCCATGGTTACTGCAACGTATAATGGTATTCTTAAACTGCTTAATAAACTAAAAAACAATTCACCTGGAGGCCCAGATGGCATACCAACCAAGGTAATTAAGGCATGCACTGAGGAAATTGCCAATTTCTTAGTCATCTTGTGTAACAAGTCTCTACACAGCAGTTCAGTCTCAACCCAATGGAAATCAGCAGCTGTTGTTCCCATTCATAAAAGTGGCCCCAAACATTCTATACAGAACTACAGGCCAATCTCGCTTACTTCTGTTTGCTGCAAAACATTAGAACACATAATTTACAGTGCTGTGATGAAACACCTCCAAAACAATAGTTTCTTTTCATACGCTCAACATGGTTTTAGGGCTGGCTTGACCTGTACAACGCAATTGGTTGAATTCTGCCATGATCTGTTTTACTCCTACAACTCTGGTTTTCAAGTAGACTGCATTTTTCTAGATTTCAAAAAGGCTTTCGATACTGTTCCCCATGATTTGTTATTGTATAAATTATCATCTCTTTGTATTCATCCTGCTACAGTAGCTTGGATTAGAAATTACCTTTCCGGAAGGACACAGCATGTGTTGATTAATGGTGTTAAATCAACTCAAACAACCGTTACCTCTGGCGTGCCACAGGGATCCGTTTTAGGACCTCTGTTATTTCTGGTTTACATTAATGATATCGTACAGGGTCTACAGTGCAGTGTCAGGTTATATGCAGATGACTGCGTCATTTACAGGAATATAACAAACGAACATGATGTTAATAGTCTGCAAATCGATTTAAACACAATTCAAAATTGGTGCGGCAAATGGTGTATGTCTTTGAACAGTGCTAAATGTCAATTTATATCTTTCACCCGCAAACATTCCCCTGTGAGATCTGACTATTATTTGGATCATATATCACTTGAACGGGTGCAACACTATAAATATCTTGGGGTTTATTTTTCGGAAAATCTGACCTGGACTAGACACATTGAACATGTCGCTTTAAAATCTTCTAGGATGCTTAACCTCATTAGACGCAATTTTTACAATACCCCTAACAGTGTTAAAGAACCACTATATAGTATGTATGTTCGTCCAATTCTTGAGTATGCTTGCGCAGCATGGGACCCCGACACCTCATGTCTTATTGATAAACTTGAGCGTATCCAGAATCGCGCAGCTAGGTTTGTCACTGGTAATTTCACCTATAAAAGCAGCATTTCATTAATTAAAGACAACCTTGGTTGGAAAACCCTATCTCAACGCCGCCGAACGATTAAATTGGAACTTTTTTTCCAAATTTACTTTGATCTCACAGAAGTGAATTAAAACTTGTACATTTCCCCCCCTCACTTCATCTCTACACGTAGTGATCATGAATGTAAGGTTTTGGAAATGCGCTTCCGCACGAATGTGTTTCAATGTTCTTTTTTTCCTCACAGCTCCATGTACTGGAACTGACTTCCAAAGGGTATATCTCATTGTAAAACATTATCCGAATTCCAATGGTTTTTACATTCTGATCTCCCGTGAGATATTAATTACCTGTCTCTCTGCTTTTGCTGATACTTTTTTTTGACGAAATCGCGTCTGCATTCAAAATGATTTCTTCGTTTGCATGTGTTGCCAATTTTTCACGCGGAGTCCATCGCTTGCTCACATTTTGATGTCTGTATGTGAATTTACATATATTTTGCTATTGTATCTATTTTTTCCTGAATTGCCCCCCTGCAATAATACCCTCGTGGCGCTGCAGGTACTTGTATAAATAAAAAAATAAAAAAATTGATAGATAGATAGATAGATAGATAGATAGATAGATAGATAGATAGATAGATAGATAGATAGATAGATAGATAGATAGATAGATAGATAGATAGATAGATAGATAGATAGATAGATAGATAGATAGATAGATAGATAGATAGATAGATAGATAGATAGATAGATAGATAGATAGATAGATAGATAGATAGATAGATAGCGAGTAAAATCAAAACTGGTTGCTGTCCTACAGACCAGCAGTGATATGCTGCAATCGCCGAAAACAAAAGTCTTTAAAGTAAACGCGCCCTTGCCACAGGTGCACCAACTCCGGCGGAAGAAAAAAGTCCACCCTCTTACTTTACATACATATTGGAAGTCGCGGAATGTGGAACCTTTAAGGCGACCCACTTTTCTGTCTGACCCAAGACGAAGGGCGCTGCACTGAAGGACTTTGAACGAAGTTTCGCACTCTTGCATCGACCGAAAGGGGCGAGTGCTCTGTGCCTCTCTCCATTGACCATTTTGGTTGTTTTTAGGTTCGTTGAAAGCATGTCTGAAGTTCGTCTCATATTTTAGTTCGTCTTTAGCTCGTACTTTCTGCAATGGTTCGTGTGTATCCTTGCGTCGTTCTCTTTTTTGTTCATTTATACGACCCAAACGCCATCTCAGTGTTTTGTTTTACTGCTAGAAACGTTCTTCAAACTATGCTTTCTTATTTTTGTCACTTGGATTTCACTTGCGACTATTTTTCACGTTCTTTTGATGTTCAGGTGCACTCAGAATAATCGTATGTTAAATATTGGTATCCCGATGCTTAACGGTTTTTTTTGCTGTGAAAAGCAATG
Organism: Rhipicephalus sanguineus; assembly: GCF_013339695.2. Lineage (NCBI taxonomy): Eukaryota > Metazoa > Arthropoda > Arachnida > Ixodida > Ixodidae > Rhipicephalus > Rhipicephalus sanguineus. The sequence continues at coordinate 21,576,899 of NC_051177.1, read as the reverse complement.
CGAGGACAAAAAAAGAAAAACGAAACAATTTTGAGTGGTTCCCTAATGTCTTTAGATACTTATTTGCTGCATTATTCTTTCTATCTCTGCTAGCGAATGTGCCGCGCTTTCTACGTGCATTATTTTACTTTAAATTGACATTAGTAATCGACATAAAACAAGCGGCTCAGGTAGAAGGGGAATTAAAACATTTCTTGAGAATATGACACGCCTAAAGGACTTAAGACATAATGCCAGTCCTAGCGAGAGAGAAAAGCGTTTATAATAATAATAGTAATTGGGTCATTCCATGCCAAGTGTCCCAGACGTGGCGCTCGCACATCGCAGATTTTGATGATAAAATTTGTGCTTTTTTCCTGCGCCACATGGAGTATTGTGGCAAAACATTTTTGCTAGGAAAAAATTTTGACGATCATGGCGCCCCTTCGAATTTCGCTTGTATTTGTTAAACTGTGCCTAATGAAAAAATGTGCATAAAATCTATTTTTGTGCGTTGAGCTCCGAAACCACGCTTGCGCTATCGCAGAGGTTCTCTTTAGCTGTCCTATTCACTAATTCCGAAATTCTTATGTTTCACTACCAGCTACGTATCTTCAAAAACTACAAAAATCTTCGAAGTTCATGCTTTTTTCTTGAGCTACCTGGAACTCTCCCTAACCAATCTTAATAACAGTATGATTTTCAGAAATCGGTATTTTAGTACAAAAATGTTCAGGGGTAAAATAGACTTCAAATCTTCACGAAAGAAATTGTGAAATTCGGGAAAATATGCGATTTGTCGCATGTTTGACCATATTTTTCATAATGATGCGGTCCAAGTAAAAATCCTCGTCATGAGTTGTTTGATAGTAGACTACATCATTAAATAATGAAGAAAGTCTAATCAAATATTTTTTTTTGTTTTAAGGAAGAAAATGATTTTTGAATTTGGCCCTCCGAACGCGTCCTGCATTTCTTTTTGTTGGCGCTTCGCCGCAAAGCACGTGCTTGCCCTTGGAGCTGACACTCGCGACAGGCAGCGGCAAGATGCGAGATGTGTGTCAGTGGCTCGTGAGCGGTCGAAAGTCTTGTGGCGTTGATGTCACGGCGACGAGTAATGAATTCGCGTTACAATGTGAGCTTGCTTGGCGGGCCCAATGGGAAGTATGGACGCCCGAGAGCAGCCTATGGCGTCGTTGGCACAATGTGCTAGATGGCCGTCTACGGAACACGTTTGATGGCTCGCTTCGCTCATTCCTTCGCTAAGCTCCGTTCATCGGTTCGTCTTTCCTTCCGGCCGAGTGCTCCTCCTCCCCGTGCGAGGAAGAAGAGCGGCGAGCGCGCGTACCTGCGAGCAGACAAACAGGTCCCTTTTGTTGATGACATGACCAGACGTGAGTGGTGACGTCACGGCCAACGCTACGGATACCGAAAGGGCCGGAGAGGACAAGGGACCTTTTCTTTCTTTTTCTATCTTTCTTCTTGCTTTTTTTTTCATTTATTTACCCTAAGGGCCCGAAATGGGCTTTACATAGGGGGGTGTAACAAATCATATGAGCAACCAAAAAGTGTAAATAGAAAACAAAAACAAAAATAATAGAAGAACATCCTGTAGACAAAATTTGCTAGTAGTACGCACAGCAATTCCTACGTTATACAGAAAAATAAACCTACATCATATGTAAACAAAAGAAAAGAACAAAAGAGCATCCTGAAGAGAAAGTTTGCTAGTAGTACGCACAGCATTTCCTACGTTATACAAGAAATAAAACTTACATCATATGACTTGCATATTAAGGCATCGTAACAATATGGCAAGGAAGTGTTTAGAGATTTTTAAGTTTTTACTTGCTCCAACGCCTCATTTAGAGCGACTTTGAATGCAGAGAGGTCAGTTATTTCTGCTATATTACTTGGGAGACTATTCCATTCTGAAATGGCTAGGTGCAGGCATGAAAACTGTAATAGGTTAGTACGTGCAAAAGGTTGTTGAACCTTAAATTTGTGATTGATGCGTGGAAAAATCTTTTTGGCGGGTAAGATGTAAGCTTGAGAGAATGTACTTGGTTGGTGGAAAAGCTGATGGAAAAAGGTTAACAGGCATATTTTCCTTCTAGTCTCCAATGGAATGAGACCGAGGTCACGCTTTATTTTTGTGATGCGTAATTGCTGCGAATAATTACCTGTAATAAAGCGTGCTGCCTTGTTCTGCAAAGATTCTAATTTGTTAATAAGATACGTCTGGTGCGGGTTCCATATAAATGATGCGTACTCAAGTTTCGGGCGAAGTATGGTAGTATATGCAAGAAGTTTAGTGCTACTGTCAGCCTGACGAAGCGTACGACGAAGGGAGCCAAGCAATTTACATGCTGCAGAAACAACAAAATCCACATGATTTTGCTAAGACAAATTTGGGGAAAGATGAATACCTAGATATTTAAACGAATGTGTACGTTCTAAGGCTTCACCATTAAGAATGTAAGTATGCTCTGTAATTTCTGCAGAGGTGGTAAATCTCATAAGCTTAGTTTTAGTAGTACTGGCGCTCATTTGCCACTGAAAGCACCATCTTTCAATAGTATACAAGTCTTCTTGTAACTTGGCACAGTCATCCTTACACCTTATCGGTCGGTACAAAACGCAGTCATCTGCATATAGCCGGATTTGCGAGTGTATACCTTGATGGATGTCATTTATATAAATGAGAAATAGAGTGGGTCCTAAAACAGAACCCTGAGGCACTCCGGAGATAACAGGTTGAAATGATGAACGGACAGTGTCAATCACAACGGCTTGCCGTCGGTTACTTAAATATTCTTTGACCCAGTTTACTACTTTTGCGTTAATATTAATCAGCTTCATCTTATATATTAAGCGGTTATGGGACACACGGTCAAATGCTTTGGTGAAATCAATAAAAATGGCATCGGTTTGTATAAGTTCGTGAAGGTAGAGGTTTATGTCTGTAGTTAGTTCAAATAGCTGAGATTAGTTCAGTTTAGTGTAGTTTGTTCAAATAGCTGAGTGGAGGGCACGCGGCCCGTAGCGCTGCTGCGTTTGGCATTGATAATCGTGACGGCATTCTGAACTCGATGCGCGCGTTTACTTGAAATGTTAAAACTATCGGAGGTGATTCATGGGCTCTTTAAGAAGTTTCGCGCAAGCCAGTGCGCCGAGACACTGGGCAAGTTTTCACAACACTGACGATATGTCATCGACTCGGTGTTTGGTCTTATGTGGGGGCAGTTAAGTACTTCACCAACAACTTTACTATGTGCATTGACTGGGAAAATCGGGATTAGGTGGCTTATAAAACTGGTTCAAGTCGGGATTATTGGGATGGCTTACTGAATTAAGGGCAAATAATGCGCTTCAGAGGTGACAGAGAAACATTCGCAAATAACAAGAAGTGCAAGGTCCGTCTCCGTTTCGTTTTATTTGCGATTGTTTGTCTGCGTTCACCCCTCCAGCGCATCGTTCACCTTAAATGCTTAATAGCGCAGGTTCCACACTGGGTAAAGAAAAAAAAAAAACGCTGAAGCATAGGACAAGCGCTTCAGTGTTTAGTGTTCAGTGCTTCAGTGTTGTTTCTTTCTTGGTCCTGTGTCGAATCTGCGCCATCCATTATTTAAGACTATGAACCAACTACCCCAGCTACGAATTTTGTTAAACGTTTTTTTCACGTCGTCTGTTGGGGTGTTGAAGTTTCAAGACCAATAACTTCCGTTTGCGTGCCCGAATTCTTGTAATTCTAATACCGCTTTCAGCAGCGGAACTTAGTACAGCGGTGTCCTTGTCTGTCTTCCTTTCGTTCCTCGTTTTTGAGTTCAGTTGCTCAAACCAGTGTTAGCTGTGAACCAAGTAGCTCCCGTGAATACCGTTTTGACCGTTTTACTGATAATTCATTTTGCGTTCATCCCTGTATGCAGCACTACACCCACCACAGCGCTGCACAATGCAGACGAAAAAACGTTGCAGAGCCCCTTTAACGATCGTTTGCCTTTCATATGGTTCGTGCGGCAATCTTTTTAAGTGAAGCTTGTTGTGGGTTGTAGATTTCGGTGGCGGCGGCGTTTTACGTGAGAAGCCCGGTGCCGGCCAAAGCACAGAAATGCGGCCCTCGAAGCTGCGCCGGTCACATACGCATTTACATGCGCCGTTCTCCAATAGTTGATACTCTCTCGATTGGGGGCTTGTGGGCGATCAGCCGTTTATGACATGGCAATGTGATCTTTTATCGAGGTCACTTGTCATTTCACGTTACGACACTCCATTGTTGCCTGGATATGAACGCATGACCGTCGTTGTTGCCTGTAGCAACTGAAGTGTTGCGGTGCTGAGCACATGGGTGAAGGTCCAATTCCCGACATGGAGGAAGGAAAAAAGTTAGGAGGGAGCGTCGCCCAATGCGAAAGAAAGAAAGAAAGAAATAAGGAAAGATAGAGAGAAAGAAAGATAGATAGAAAGAAAGAAAGAGAGTGAAAGAAAAAAGAAACTAAGAAAGAAAGAAAGAAAGAAAGAAAGAAAGAAAGAAAGAAAAAAGAAAAAAAGAAAGAAAGAAAGAAAGAAAGAAAGAAAGAAAGAAAGAAAGAAAGAAAGAAAGAAAGAAAGAAAGAAAGAAAGAAAGAAAGAAAGAAAGAAAGAAAGAAAGAAAGACAGACAGACAGACAGACAGACAGACAGACAGACAGACAGACAGAAAGAAAGAAAGAAAGAAAGAAAGCTCCCGAAGTTGACGTTTGGCATATTTTTCGAAAATACTGAGGGCACTAAACTCTGCCTCCCTTCATGCCTCTCTCCTTCCTCCCCTCCCCCACCTCGAAAAAATAAATGTCACACTTACGCTACAACTCATGTACAACACTGTCTTCTAAATCAAAAAATTCGGCAGATCCCACGCACTGTGGGAATCGATGTAATGCGAAGCAGCCAGCAAAGAGCTGCATACATCGCCTTGTTTGTCTTTGAGCCAAATGAAATCATTCATGCCATGACATCTAGTCCACCATATATCGCATGTTTGCCATGCACGCATGCATGCACAATCTAGTATCACCATGCAATGAAACGCATATTCTGGTATATACAATGCATGACCTGTCGCTTACGTTCATCACGCACTCGAGTCGTGCCATATCAATTTCGGTATATATCCAGTTAACAAAACGGCCGGAAGCACACCATGACAGTGGCATGTAAATCATACCGTACATGACATGCATAACATGATTCGCATGTTAAGACCTCTCATTTATGTTCGTCATACAGTCACATCGCGCAATATCAATTTTGGTGTATATCAAGCGAGCGAAATGGCCGCGAGTGCACCACGAGTATAGCATGTAAATCATGCCATACATGACATGCATGTCATGATTTTCATGTTAACACCTTTCATTTACGTTCGTTATACAGTCGCGTCGCGCAATACCAATTTTGGTATATATCAAGCTAGGAAAACGGCCGCGAATGTATCATGAGTGCGGCTTGCAAATTATGTCGTACATGACCTGCATGTCATGCTTCCATGTTTCCACCTCTCATTTACGTTCGTCATGCAGTCGCGTCGCTCAATACCAATTTTGGTGTATATCACGCAAGCGAAACGGCCACGAATGCGCCATGACCATGACATGTAAATCATGTCGTACATGTCATGCATGTCATGATTTTCATGTTACCATGTCTCATTTACGTTCGTCATACAGTCGCTGCGCGCAATACCGATTTTGGTGTACATCAAGCTAGCGAAGCGGCCGCGAACGCATCATGAGCGTGGCATGTAAATCATGACATACATGACATGCATGTCATGGTTTTCATCTTGCCAACTGTTATTCATGTTCTTCATACAGTCACTTAGCGCAATACCAATTTTGGTGTATATCAATCTACTGAAACGGCCGCTAGCGCACCATGAGCGTGGCATGTAAAGCAGGTTGTACATGACTTGCATGTCATGATTTTCATGTTACCACCTCTCACTTACGTTCGTCATACGGTCGTGTCGCACAATACCAATTTTGGTGCATATTATGCCAGCGAAACGGCCGCAAGTGCACCACGAGCGAGGCATGTAAATCATGACATACATGTCATATATGTCATGGTTTTCATGCCAGCACCTGTTATTCATGTTCTTCATACAGTCACATAGCACAACACCAATTTTGGTGTATATCAAGCAAGCGAAACGGCCACGAGTGCGCCATGAGCATGACATGTAAATCATGTCGTAGATGTCATGCATGTCATGATTTTCATGTTACCACGTCTAATTTACGTTCGTCATATAGTCGCTGCGCGCAATACGAATTTTGGTGTACATCAAGCTAGCGAAGCGGCCACGAATGCATCATGAGCGTGGCATGTAAATCATGACATACATGACATGCATGTCGTGGTTTTCATCTTACCAACTGTTATTCATGTTCTTCATACAGTCACTTCGCGCAATACCAATTTTGATGTATATCAATCTACTGAAACGGCCGCTAGCGCACCATGAGCGTGGCATGTAAATCAGGTTGTACATGACTTGCACCTCATGATTTTCATGTTACCACCTCTCACTTACGTTCGTCATGCGGTCGTGTCGCGCAATACCAATTTTGGTGCATATCATGCAAGCGAAACGGCCGCAAATGCACCATGAGCGTGGCATGTAAATCATGACATACATATCATGGATGTCATGGTTTTCATGCTACGACCTGTTATTCATGTTCTTCATACAGTCACATAACACAATACCAATTTTGGTGTACATCAATCTAGCGAAACGACCGCGAGTGCTGCACGAGCGTGGCATGTAAATCATGTCATACATGACATGCATGTCATGATTTTCATGTTACCACGAGTCAGTTATGTTCTTCATACAGAAATGTCTCGTCATACCAGTTTTCGTATATATCCCTTCATTTAAACAGCCGCGAGCGCCCAGAGAATATATCATGTAAATCATGCTGCACATGACATGCGCGTCATGATTTGCATGTTAGGACCAGTCATTATGTTCGTCATGAATTCTTGTCACGTCGTACCAATTTTGGTGTATATGAAGTTAACGGAACGGCCGCAAGAGCCTAAGGTCGTGGAATGTAAATCATGCTGTTCATGACATGCGTGTCATGATTTTCATGATATGACCTGTCATTGATGTTCGTAATAAGGCCATGTTATGACACACCAATTTTGGTATACATCCGGTTAACGAAACGGCCAGGAGAGCACAAAATCGTAGGCGGCTAGATAGATAGATAGATAGATAGATAGATAGATAGATAGATAGATAGATAGATAGATAGATAGATAGATAGATAGATAGATAGATAGATAGATAGATAGATAGATAGATAGATACGCTCAAAGTCGCAGAAGTTCGCTAAGAAATGCTTCGCATTTAATATCTTTATGATAATGAATGGCAAACCGTGGCTGGACCATGTCACGTTCGCTCCATGTGTACGAGCGAGGCTCAGTATAAACAAGTACGGTCACAGCTATCTGATATGCCCAAATGCAGTGTTGCAGGTTAAGCGGAATGCCGCCTCTCTCGTTACCCCGGAGGTTAATTACTTTCGCAATCACTGCCGACGGCGCCCGCGGCTCAAACAAGTCCCCGCGGAAAGCGGTATTCGATTCCGCTGGCTACTGCGCGTGACTGAAGACAGTGTGCGTGCTTGGGGCGGTCCCTGCGGTGCATACGCGGGCCTGGCCGCAACCTCGTCCTATATGGTGACCCGCCACACGCGCTGTAGGTGTAGCAGGTCAAGCGGGGGGCATTCGATCAAGGGGCTCGAGTGACTCGCGGGTTGCCAGTCTGGCACGTACGACGCGCGCAGACAGCGAGTGCGCAGGATCGATGACAGCTGCGCGCCTCCGCTCGATGCCACCGGCCGGCGCCTCCGAGGCTCCTTATTGCAGCCGCCACCTTAGAGAGACGCCTAGTAGCACGCAATGTTGCCACAACGTTGAAGAAACTTTCTCAATGTGGCGGCAACGTTGTGTCAACATTTGGTGCTACTAGGCGCGCGCCTGCGTCGGCTGTTCCGTAGAAGTGTACATAGTTAGAGCTAAAATGTACTTTTTCGATTTCAACCAACTCGCCCAGCAACAAGTCTTACAGATGACGCCCATGGTTTGCGCTAAAGGAAAGAACGTTAACGATGTTAACGAAAGAACGTTAACGATATTGAAAGGCGCACGCGGCGCCTTTCAACATCTACCAGCCTGAGCAGTCTGCAGAGAATGCATTATTGCAGATAAAGGACAGCCCGCAATTGAATTGATTGATTGATTGATTGATTGATTGATTGATTGATTGATTGATTGATTGATTGATTGATTGATTGATTGATTGATTGATTGATTGATTGATTGATTGATTGATTGAGTGAGTGAGTGAGTGAGTGAGTGAGTGAGTGAGTGAGTGAGTGAGTGAGTGAGTGAGTGAGTGAGTGAGTGAGTGAGTGAGTGAGTGAGTGAGTGAGTGAGTGAGTGAGTGAAAAAAGCACCCCCGTAAGTCTACGCTTGCGCGTAGATTTCTACCACAGGTTTCATGAAGAGAACGAAATGAGAAGCTAGCACTCAGGCAGCCATAACGCTTCCCCCTTTCTGTGAATCGGTGATAAATGAAGACAGCCAGAGGACTTGGCTCGTGTCCATAATGAATCTTTAAACCAGAACGACGCAGCCATGCAGACCGTTAGTCAATTGCACGTCATTAAGAGCGCAGATCAGAATTGGCGAAACCCGGCGCCTTTAAGTCAGCACCGTTGACTACGGGAGTCGATCAAAACGTTGCGCCCCATTGGTCTGATTGAGCACGTAGGACGCGCAGTAGAGGGTGCTTGGACACGAGCAGTTTGTTTGCCAAACGAAGATTAGTCGTGCGTGACGCGTCCACTAGCCATTATGATCTCGACCTCAGTTGAGCAGTGGCCATCGAGCACAGATGGCACCTACTTATGAGCTGGCTTCTTCAAACGCGCCAAGCCTAAGCAACGAGAATGTGCCGGAAGAGGACGTACATAAAGTTTGTAGGGCCGTGTTCCTTCATTGCCGATTTGCGCGTGAGATAATTCTAAAGTTACTCACAATTACGGGAAACCGAAATGCCTGGCATACACCTTCATTTCATCGAAGCTGTTGTTGTTGTTGTTGTTCCTCAGACACTTGGCGCAACCCACTTAGGGGGATAGGCCATGAATCGGACGGTGCCTTTCTCAAAGATTGGATTCGCTTCTTGAAAGAAACGGTTTTAAAAATTAACATTTTATGCGAAGCTGTCCTAATCTACCCTGTGCGGTCGTTGTCGTCGTCGTCGTCGGGGTGGTAGTAGTACTAGTAGTAGTAGGCGTCGCGTAGGTCACATGGCCAAAAGGGGAGTGAATAAAGAAAGGAATCAAACGAAATTATGATCATGATGATGAGGCTCGAAATGATTTCGACGCTTTCCTTCAAATAAATAAAACGAAATGATTGTGATGACAGCTTTCTTGCATCGAAAGTCGTCATCATCATCATCACTGCAGCCTCGCTCTCAGACGGTTTTCACGGAGTAGAGCAGGCTGAATTTTATTTCTTCGAAGCTTGTATGGCGTTCCTCATAAACTAAGCTCTAAACGAAACATCGGCAGTGATCTACTGAACCAGTGTGTAGCTTGCATGAGGTTGTACACTTATAAACTTTACAGGAACACTACACCGTGAACCCTCATAAGCCCGCGCGCTTGCCATGATTCAGTGAATATTTGACTGCAAGGAGCGGAGGAAGAATACAGTGGCTTCCTATGCGGCAGAAAGCAGCAAAGTCGTGAAGAAATATGACAAGACTGTACGGATAGGAAAATGTAAACACTGTTGTACAGGAGCTACAGAAGAGGAAAAATGATTTACTAGAGGCTCAATTACTCCGAACGCATGTTATACTTGAGACTGCCAAGCGTTTCTTTCGATCAGTTAGAATTCTAAGGATACTGCATGTTTCCTTGTGTCTATCTATGTTCGCAATGTGCATCTATATTCTTGTCCACGGTTGTGTTTCATTTATTTTATTTTTTTTATTTCTCTCCTACTTAAAAGCAGCTCTTGCTTTTGATTATTTTCATGTTATTTTTCAATAGTGAGTATTACCGTTATGTTATGTATTGATCGTATTTTTATTGTTAATCAAGCTTATTCATTATTACTCACATATGTCCGTATACTATTGCTGTATTTTTTGTAATTACCCCATCCATGTAGCCATAGGAGGTCCCCCTGTCAGTTTCTCTGAAACTTTGGGACCTCCTGCTGTAAAACGCTAACCATGTAACTCAACTGAACTATTTAATAAACTTGACTTGACTTGACTTGACTTGCTCCAGTGGCCGGGAACCGAATCCACTGCCGGAGCAAAGCTATAGAAGCGTTCACAGAGACCTGAAGGCTTCACGAATTCAGTAATCGTGCTGTTGGTTTCTCTGAATGCCAGAGACGTACACAGCCATATGGCAAGTATCTTTGCTTTGGATAACAGTATTCTAACTAGCCGGTTAAATCTCATCGTGAAAAGCGGTACTGTTTTGACAAGGGGCTCTGCTTGCTAGCATAAAGGGCTCGGTGTAATGGTTAGAACGCCTGGTGCTCCGGCGAGGCGAACAATGATTCGTCTCAGTGTACGTTTGCCTGTGTGTCTTGTGTACATGATTGCTTACGGCAGCGTACATCAGAAAAAAAAAATGAAGACGTTTACACTAGCCGTGTAAAGCTTGAGAAGCAGCGAGGCTGGTCGATCTTAGGGGCTTAACGTGGCCTTCTTGGCTGATGCTATAGGTCTTTCCTTGGCGTAGACGGAGTGGAGTCGAACCGCAGCCTGTCACAAACCATGCAAGAGTGTACAAACTCCAGTGCCATAAACTAACGTGCAAACCTGGCTGTGGCATCCCAGGTATAAGCGTGGACCTTTCGGCGCTCGTACTCGGCTCTCGCCACGCCGGGCGAACTCAGCGCGTCGGCTGCGGTGGGCTGTCTCCGTCGGTGGGCGTGGCTTGGTGGCGGCTGCTCCTCGGAGCATGCCCGGCTAGGCGAACGGCGTGGAGGGTATCTTGGGGACGGCGGACGTTTTACCTGTAGCTTTAAGCGCTTCGCTCTTAAAAAGCGCGACGCAGAACATAACAGTACACAAACACAAGCGCTGTTTTCAGGCGTAACGCGTCTTCAGCGCTTGCGTTTGTATATTCTTATGCTCTGCGTCATCCTTGTTTCTGACGTGAGCTGCGATAAGCTATCGTGACCAACCAACTAGCCCACCACTATGTATTAAGCAAGTTGTTTACACCAGGTCCCACTATGCCTGAACCACAGACCAACGAACAAAGGCACACAATCAAGCCCAGTTCCAAGCGCCTAGCTGTTTCGCGCAGTAAGAAGGCTTGCGACTTTTCCGCAATTTTATGCAATGGCAACAAACTGATAGTAGGTGCCTTATTTCGTCCAGCAATAAGATGCTGTATATCCTCATTCACACATCTGCAAGTGCATTGAGGACTCGTTTTCTTCATTCATAAAAGTGACGCGGCGTGAGAACGTTTCAAAAAGTGCCTAGAAAACGTCTCTACTGTCGTGGTTGTCACCCACGTCTACGTACGCGTGCTGCAGTGATATAGGTGACCGGCAGTATGCATTGGGGTCGGCTGTATGTTTTATTTCTTTATTTTTTTGCTTGAGCGCGTAATGGTATACCTACCGCAACTATCACGCCTGGCGAGGTGCCCTTGTTCTTTTTTTCTATACGTGCAGATTTAATTTGATTCTGTCGTTGTGATGGCGATCATTTTCGGAGAGATAATTCAGCCCCAGCCTACGGTGACCGCGTGGCTTAAATGTTCTTGAAAACAATCGCTAACAAACGCCGTCTTAAGCCAGGTGGCGCCAGCTTGTTGTAACGCTAGGCGCCTCCTCAGTTTATACTATAGATTTCACAGCACTTTTACTGCACCGTTAGGGAGCCTCAACTTAACTGGCACTTCCCCGAATACTGCATTCTAAGGTAACATGATGAGGTTGATATAAAACCTCGTACATTTAACGCGCCGTATATTGCACAAATGGGTGACCATTCCGGCATTCTGACTCGTGGCAACCTAGGGCAGCAAATATTAGTTCAAAAATAAACAGTGACCGCTGTTTCATTCTCGCTGGCTGTAATCAGAGAATAAAGCGCTGCACTTTTCCCGCCGGAACATAGGCTAACGTGCCAGTATTAGCTTCTTAATTCAACGAACCGCGGTCGTAGAACGCAGCTCGATGCACTCGAGGGCTCCCGTAGAGATAATGAAGCGTTGATCACGGGCACCTATACCTGTACAGCCACGCTGGAGTCGGGAACACTCATCGGAGTCCAAAGGCATCAGGCACACCTGGCTGCTAGCACCATGAATGCAAATGCACGTCGTCACTCTGCTTCTTTTCATTAAGGATCCATTGTGGAAACGAGGCTCGCACGGCGAGATAGCGCTCATTATTCGCGGCTGCCGATCTCGCCTGTGCAGTGATTTTCATTAACACGGAGTTCGTAAAGTCGTTCCTCGCCTATTCTCACGTTCCCTCTTTTGGGGTAGCACATGCACGCGCAAAAGTTATGACATTATACGGGTTCCCTACTTTCTGTCAAAAATCGCTTTCCTTCGTAGAGCTATTGCGGGCCCCTAAAGCGAATCCTTGGCGCAATGTGCGAGAACTCACAGCCACGGCGCGTCTAGTGGAAACACGCCCGGGCGCGTAATGGTCGGCTCATTACGACCAAATGTCACCATCCTCGTCCGCGTGCGTGGTGCGAGTAAGGGTTACTGGAATCTTTCGCAGTTACCGTGGAGCGCATAAAGGCGGCAGCGATAAGAAGTGCTGGGTCCTTAGGGGTCTCCACTCGCGACCGTGGAGCGCTTATTGGCCCTCGGAACGACGTCCGCTCGTCCATTCACGCAATTAAGCCGCCTTTATCGACGATCATCAGGAACTGCGCGCAAGAAGTAACACGGCGGCAAAGGCGCAGATAGTTCCCGTGACCGAATTTTAGCACATTCCACCATTTAAGGACTAAAAATAATAATAAGAGAGCGAAATTCGGGAACGCACTTGAGTATGCGAAGATTGGAAGCAATCCAACTGCGGCAATGTGGCTCAAAAGAGGAGACGTTGTGTGAGGAAGGCACAATTTCGGGATGCTTGAAATTTGGGCGGGGAAAGTGGTAATGCTTGTTTTTATTTACTGACTAGATGAGTGCAAGGTACGGTTGAGAAAATAAAGAAAATGCCTACACCTGCAGAAAAGGAGACGCGTAACACCTTCCTCGTGTATAGCCGTTTCACAGAAATGTAGCGCTAAGATAAACTGGTACGAAAGGAGACTTCTCAGAACAGACCACTTAACAGAAATGTTACAGTGTTTTCATTCATTCAGAGTCTGGTTTCGGTGTACAGGACGTTGTTCACTACACGTAGCGGTAGGTGGTGTTATTCTCTACAAGAAAAAGGTACACGGGACAAACTTGTTTGGGTTGTTTTGATCTCTCCTCTTGCGTCCTTGTTCGCACGCATCAATTGTTTTATCATGAATCCTTACCAAGCAGCTTAACTTACTATTGTTCTAAGTGTTGTTATTCTGTAGATGGGATGGCCACACAGGTCTCATTTTGCATCGTCACACATTGAAATGCACATGGAACCGTAGGTAGCGCTAATGCTGGATTGTGCGCTGTGGTCTTACAGGAAGTCTGCGGGCTGAAGACTTCTTTTTGCTGTTTAGTCTGATGAATGCCTTAATACTTAGACGCTAGTGGCTACTGTCTGTAGAAAGAAAGGTGAAATGATATGCCCAGCACCAGGATCGGCTGGAACTTCCTCTCATGAATGATCGCAGCGCGAAATGCTTTTGCGATTGCAGGCCAAGGTGCTTCATCTTATCTACAAAGTGCCCCAGCTTGAATAGGGCTTTGCCCTGCAGTCGTATAAGAAAGCGGAGCGCGCTGCTTCACTTCCGAGTAGCTGCATTTCCGAGTAGCTGCATTAATGAATCGTGCTTGATGATTCTTAAGTTGAAAGGACAGCTTATTTATTCTGGTCATTACTGCAGACTTATGCGGGCTTCTGTACGCCAGTTTATGTTAGCTAACGTAAGATGGCGTATACAGCAACCTGCATAAGTCTGCCGTTGAATAAGAAGCGTGTGCGGGGGCTGACTAAACGCAATAACACGCTGACCTGTGTAATCTGTCCTTAAACTTACGTGCTTGGTGGTGTGCATTTGTTTACGTTCGAGTAAAACAGTAAACAAAGGCAGGTATCTTCAGCGTACCCACAATAAGCGCTCTTGGAGCATAATGTTTCGGGTGCTAGTTTACAAGTAAAATCAATGTGGGGATTCTGTCGGGAGAGAAATTTAGGGAGTTCAACCTGAAGTCTGGTACTGCTAGAGTAAGCAAGCGCGCATTTGTGCCACGCAGCCGCCAAAAAAATTTGAATTTGAACACTCTTGGCTAATCATCGCTCACCATCTCGTTCCTTCGTGTTCCCGTATACTGTGCGATGTCAGTGAACGCTTAAGAACGCCAGATTGTCAAAATTTCCGGAGCCCTCCACTACGGCGTCCCTCATAATAGTATCGTGGTTTTGGGACGTAAAACCCTACATATTATTATTATTCCTTCTTGTAAAATGTCCGCGCGAATGCGTTCTTTGCTATATCGTTAATGAACTGTGGCTTGATTAAAACGCGTCCTGACGAGTTAAAAGATTCTCTAAGAAAGAAGCCCCCGAAAGGGCCGAAATAAGTGTTAAATTCAGTCAATTAAACTTTCCTTTCTTTTGTTACGCCAAAGGCAAGAATGCCTAGATATACTACTGAAATTTCATTGAGAAAGATCTTACAAAACTCGCTAGGGTCACTCCACTACAGGAGATACTGCAGCTCCATCTATGTTTGGAGTTGAGCTAATGCAAAACGTCCTCAGTCCCTAAAAGCTAAGTATATGTTGCCACACACGCTTATTTTTTTTATTTTTTTTGATGTGTTCGAGCTTCATAAAAACAAAATAATGATAACTGCTACCACTTCTCGGCGCACACTGCGCCGCAATGTTTGGGAAACTTCTCGAGTATCTTATATTATTCCAATAAGATAGCACGCACTACACGAATATTCCAGTTTATTCTGTAGCTAACGTGAGCCCCGGCGATAACGCTGCAATTTTCGATCATTCATATGTAAAAGACGACGCCTTGCGTTGATGATCAGATTACCGACGGCCGACTAACTTCCATGGAGGGGCCGAGTTCACAAAGCTTTCTCTTGCCTACGCAATTCTTAGCTAAGAATTCGCGTATCTCAAGGGAATACGATAGCAATGGTACGAATGTAACTTACTCGCCACTTTTGAGGGTAAGGAGACCACTTTTGAGGGCAAGGAGAGCAAGGCAATAATTTTTCTCTATTGACACCCAATAGTCTTCTTTAATTACTGCGACTCCAGGCTTATTGGATGACTGCGAGGCTCAATATTGTCCACTGCGTACAAGGGAAACAACATACGAAACTCAAAGCGTCGAAATAAATTAAAACGTACCAGCAATCATCAGGTAGCCTTATATGACCGTGAACTAGCTCAAAATCAGCCACGGCATCCAAATACCCCACCGCGATAGCATGTTCTAAACAGCCATATTGTGCGTAAGAGTGGTCCGGACCACTCTTCGGATTTTTGCGTAGGCACGCTATTTTTGCTCAAATTTTTGCTTCGTGAATTCACTTACGAGCCTTTTGCGGTGACATCAGCAAATATAGCAACTGCATCACCATCGCTGACATGTTCCTGGACAGTCGCAGCGCGCTTTATCGCAGCGGCCGATGCGATAACGATGGCCTCTTACGACGTTTCTTTCGCTTCGTGGATCGACTTACGCGACAAACACTTCTCTTACGCGAAAATCTGATAGTAAATGAGTTTTGTGAATACGGCCCCTGTTCACTAACCTGCTCATTAACCGGCTCCAAGCCGAAAAATCCGGCTCACTAACTTTAAACAAGAATTGAGGCATGTGGGGTCTAAGGGAATACGAAAGTTTCTGCCCGTGTCGCCATCGTTCAGCTTAGCAACTGCGGCGAGCAAGTAAAGGCCCAGTCTACGGTAGAATTACCTAATGAAGGAAAGGACTCTGCTCAACGCTATTCGTGCACTGAGTAAAGAGGCTCCGCAACGTCGCTCATTGTGTTCAGTGTTTCGAATGCAGATATTCAAAGCAATGCGCTCATTCTTTAACACCTCCAAGCGTCATTAAACCATCGGGGGCGACAGCCTATCACTTCAATAATTTCATATTTGTTTGAGTCAGGGTACGGACAGCCGCTGTGCGCTTTCTTTTAATTTACTCTGTTGGGCAGAGGGTTTTGCCATATTGAAAAAACTTGGCGCAACTCTGCATTCCCTCATTCATGCCCACATTCACGCACGCATACACGCGAGAGCACGCCCCACAGACAGCGCTGTTTGTGGGGTGTGTTCTTGTGTGTATGTTTGTGAATGTTTGCCTGAATGAGGGAATGCCGCTTTTCGTCAAGTTTCTTCAATATGGCGAGTTATCAACTAGCCCAACAGCAAGTTCTAAGAGGTTTTCGCGATCGCTGGCAGATATAGGAAAGAGAGTAAGCTAGATTGTTGTAAGCTGTAGTGCTGGCATAGACGTTTGAACATTCCATTGGCTGACAAACGAACAACTACCTCGGTCAGGCGAGAGATCAACCCTGGATGTTCTTTGGACGCATAGGTCACGAAGCCAAAAATTGTTTTGGTTATGTCTTGCAAGTCACCAGTTCAATAGAGCAAAAAAAAAAAAAATGTTAGCCAAAGTAAAATGTAAAAAAACTACACAAGGCCGCCCATACACAGGATGGTCAGTTGGAATTCTAGAGGCCACAGGGAAAATAACTTCTTGGGGAGCTTAAAGAATTTCCGCTAAATAGGTGTTGCATTAAGCAGGTGTTGCTTCAAGTAGGTCTCATTGGTCGTCATATACTCATGGCATCACGATAAGCTACCAACGACTCGACGTTAGCGAAATGCGGCAGCCCATCTAGGTGGACTAGAAATTAGTTTTTAGTGGAATCAACGAACTCACTTTTGGCACATTTATTTGCGAGTGCCCTCATCTCGCCTGGGTTACTGCGAAGAAGACACCAGACTCCTTTATATGTTTCGCAAAAATATGAGCTGCCAGTGACTCCTGTGGAATGCGTAGTATAATAGCAGAGTCGAAGCTTACCGGGTAAATTCATTCCGGGCCAGATATTTTTGTGTATCGAACGAAATTACGTTACTGATATAGCACAAAATTAGGCCAGAGCATCGGCTTCGTAGTTTGGGAGATGTTTTCGTACGTATGGAATCAAGACAGGGATTTGCACGTGTTGGTTGACGTTGATGGCGGGAAATAAGCGCAGAGGCTAGAACTACGAGAGGAAATGAGTGTGTGGTTGAAAAAGAAAAATAACTGTACAGACAAACGCAATCACGACAAAGTGAACTTCAGCTTATAGTCATTGCGTTGTTTTTATTCTTTCCGCTAACGGCACACCTCGCTTTTATTTGTTTCTCCCCACACCTGTGCGCTTAGAGCTGGACTTAATGTAATTCACGTCCGTATGTGTCTCCACCATAGTTTACAACTCCTCCTTTCCACGAAACGGAGACGAAGTGCCATTATGGCAGAACGCTGAGCATCTGAGGTCCACGTTTTTTTTTTTTTGTGAATAACTTTCATTTAACCAGTAAAGTACGGTTTTCTGCTGGTTTGAGGTGGAAGTGGAGCCCCACACGGGACCACCGGACACGGGAGTGCCCGCGAGTGTTGCTTCCAGGAAGCGCAGCAGTGCCGAGAGCGACACTGACAGCGATGACACCGTGCACTACTATCGCAGGGAAGGAGCTGGAGAGGAGCCGCAAAGCAAAGAGATGATTTCTTAGCATATCATCTCATTCGAGTGTGTCCACCATGCGATCTTCGCGGAATACCGAGGTATTAACCATCCTCTTCGAGCCAGTTCTCGCCATTGACAACATGAGATGTATGAACCAGCCAGCCGTGTCTGTACAGCTAGAAGCACTGGTGCCAAATTAAATAAAGGAAGTAAGAGTGAATAGCCGCAAGAACATCCTGGCGATGGACCTCAATCACGTGACTGCGCTAGGCACATTGCGCGAAGTTACGGAACCTGATGGGATCGAAGTCCGCTCTCATATACCGTTGGGCAAAGAAGTGAGCACTGGGGTAAGTTATGATGTTGTCGAAGCCATACCAACACAGACCTACCAATCCTGATCAAGCCTGCGTCAGGAGACATCATTATTGCTAGTGTATGTCGTATCGGGGCGTCACGATGCGTAAGGGTTATATTTAAAGACGAATCACTCCCATCACACGTAAATGTTGGCCACTTTTGACACGCAGTTCGCCCCTTTTGTACCGAAACCGCTTCAGCACTGTAAGTGCATGAAGTGAGGTCACGTGAGTAGTGTGTGCACGAACGCTAGCGTGTGTTCCCGACCACACCACGGACACGTGGCAGGCCACGATACTCAAATGCTCAAATTGCAATGGGCCTCATGATGCCTCTTCGAAGGATTGCCCTGTTATTCGAAGGGAGATATTGTGGGCATTTATTGTGGGAAGTAGGAAGCGAGGCCAAGGAAACTGCGTAAATCTTTGCTCCTTTCGGGACGAGGGAAGTGAAGAACCGCCGAAACCTTATCGGGATCAGGACGAATGCCGTCCTTACTCACAATGTGGCCTAAGACCTTAATTGTCTTGCTGGCAAAATGACACTTTTTCGTGTTCAGCTGAAGGCCAGCGTTAGCAAGGCACGTCAGCACTTCCTCCAAACGTTGTAGGTGTTGAGAGAATGTTGACGAGAAAACAACAATATCGTCCAAATAGCACAGGCAAGTCTTCCACTTGAGGCCACGCAGAACAGTGTCGATCATGCGCTCGAATGTTGCGGGAGCATTGCAGAGGCCGAAGGGCATTACATTGAACTCGTAAAGCCCATCTGGGGTCGAAAACGCCGTTTTTTCTTTATCGTCCTCATGCATCGGTATCTGCCAGTATCCCGAACGTAGATCGAGACTCGAGAAGTACTCGGCCCCCTGTAGCGAATCCAATGCATCGTCTATACGTGGCATAGGGTATACGTCCTTGCGCGTGATCTTATTGAGCGCCCGGTAATCGACGCAGAATCGTACAATATGAACACTGGAGAAAAGCGTTAGAGATGACTCGTCACACCGAGAAGCGATCGCATCTATTACGCGACGACGGTCCCGTCGCCGGCGGTGCACCAAAGCTTCCAAAGCCTCGTTACCACGCGAACCACATCCAAAATCACCTCCAGCTCTTCCACTGAGGGCAAGCGCTGTTGGGTCTAAGGACAAAAGCACTTCTGCTGGCAATGGAGCTGACGCTTCGTTCCTATCACCCAGACCAAACGCAGCCGTGTTTAAGGACAATGACGCTTCTACCAGCAGTGCAGTTTACGCTTGGCCGGAACTCCTAAAGCTACATGCACCTGATGAGCGACATCAGACTTCGACAGTAAGGGACACTTCATCGGTACATTATAAACCCACGGACGAAGACAGACAAGTCGTCGGCATGGTCAGCACCCTGGTGAGTGCTCTTCGTGTGCTGCTCAGGAAGGTGCGGACACCGATAGCTCGAGGAGTGTTACAACTGCTCGACATCATCACTCCAGTTCTCGCAAGCCTTCAGAAGTTTGAGAACACTAGCAGCACCACCGTCGACAAGGTTTTGGGTGCATGGGACCGCGCAAACGAATTGCATAAAGCAATGAATGCGCTGCCACGGGACTGACTCACCGTCTGCGATGCCAAGCGCAGAACTGTCGTTACGTCGACCGCAACAGTGACTTTTCCCTCCTCCTCTCTCAAACTTTTATTCCCCTTACCCCATTCCCCAGTGCAGGGTAGCCTACCGGGCTCAGCCCTGGTTAACCTCCCTGCCTTTTTTCTATCCTTATTCTCTCTCTCTCTCGTTTCCCTGATATAGCTCGATATTCATGTTTCTCAACGTTCTAACTCCGAATGCGTCAGCTGGGTTATGTGCTTGTGGCGTATAGCCTCTCCCTTCGTCTTCTCCCCTCTCACGCTTTTCTGGCCGGGAACGCTGACAAGGGCCACGCCTCGTTATGCGGTGCCGCTTGATCCCATTAAACTTGAACGCGCACTACACAGAGGGGCTTCAACACTTTTAATTACATTAGGCTGCCTCGCTCACCGAGTTTCCGAGAGAAGCAAATTCGTAAAGCCTGAAACAAAGCAGCCATCGCTATACAGAAACTGCTGTGTAAATACCAGGCCCATTGTTCATTTCCCTGTCTTTTGTTTTTCGTCTTTCTTACGCTGTTTGCTGTATTTACCGCGTTTTTATCTATCTGCTTCTGCTAATCTATTCCTGAGTACAAGCTTCGTTACGCATTTAAACGAAAAAGAAGGTGAGCTCCTTCAATCGTTTGCATCTTCGTTCTGTGCGCCGCCCTTTACTGCCACATGAGAAGGAAGAGTAGCCATATTACTCTCAATGTCGCGCATCATAAAACCACATACCGTATAGCTTACCGAGTGACTTAAACGTGCACGTGCAACGAGTACAACGAGCTCTAAAATTTCCTTAAATTGCTCTTCTACTCCTGCTTTGAATAAAAAGCAACACGGGCCAATAAAATACATTTACACAATGTTAGATAAGGTACGGTGTTACAGATGGACCCTCTTTAAGTTGGACGAAGGAAATGCAAAGCTTAACCATTCTTGCAATTTTTTCAATTCGCAAAAGTGTTTCCGGTAATCCGACACTTAATCAAACTCTATACATAATATTTTCGGCATCAAGCGTAGCTGCCCTGTATGGCGTAATTCTTTTTAAACCTTTGCAGTAAAGGCCGAGCGCGCTCAAACGCGCA
Organism: Rhipicephalus sanguineus; assembly: GCF_013339695.2. Classification (NCBI taxonomy): domain Eukaryota; kingdom Metazoa; phylum Arthropoda; class Arachnida; order Ixodida; family Ixodidae; genus Rhipicephalus; species Rhipicephalus sanguineus. Next base: position 21,555,907 of record NC_051177.1, on the reverse strand, counting down.
CGAAACGCATGCAGATACTGTCTTTTAGGGCCTGTCGCGCTGGTACATAGTCCACATTTGTATATGTTACTCACAGTATTGTCCCGAGAGCGTAGCACGGTAACAAAGCTAATGCTATCTCGCACACGAAGTCGTATTACAAACGCTCTTGGCCTTATTAGATTTCCTTCCAAATCCCAGCGGATCGAAAAGGAATTTTCTTCGTGTCTGCGCACGCCCTCGCCTTACGCTGGCTCCTTTGCATCGCACAGTGTATGCCGTGCCTTAGCTCGAAACTCTACGCTGAAGCTCAGCTCGTTTAGTTACTCATTCTGATCACGTTCCCTGCATCGATCATAGCGAAGTTCCTGTGCGACGGGGACCGTACGTGACTTTCCATTCTCGGGAGGCTGAGTGGCACGTGTTTTTCGCGCGCGAATCGTGGGCTCGCGAGGTACGCCACGGTGTGATTCGCTTGGTGTAGTTAGCGATCGTGGCTATTACTCAGCTGAGCTCGATCTGTACACCGGGATGGCTCACTTGTCGATGGAAGGCTTCGCTTACTTCGGTATAAAAGCAGGAAAACAGAGACAGTGATTTTGGCAAAAATCCGCAGTTGATCTCCTTACCGGTGAGCAATTAGTGCGTGATAATTCTAGGAATACTTCCAGTGAAAAATATTCATTGCGGCCCTCCTTCCGTAACCTAACGCCAACGGTTCCTTCATCCACGCTCTTGATTGAGACGGCGACGCCTTCTGGGAGTTGTACAGCGAAATGATGCATATTTAATTCTGGGGTTGAATTAAATTGAGTTTATTCTGCAACGGGGTTGCGAGGATGACCAGGCAGAAAGCTGCATTGAGCAGCTTGAGGGTTACCTTCCAAAACCGCGTGAGGCACGGTGTAGTCGGGGACCCCGCATTAAGTTCAACCAACTGAGATTATTCAACGGCCACGCAAACCTAAGCACGCGGGTGTGCTTGCATTTCGCCCCCCATCGAAATGCTGCCGCCGTGGCCTGGAATCGAGCCCGCGTGCATTTCAATCAATTGATCAAACAATGTTTCCGAGTGTATACTAGGGGTCACGCCCCGCGAACTGTGTTTTCGTGTTTCGTCTGTGAAGCCTGTATACTTCGTTGTCTGTAGAAACGGCTGCCGTTATGGGTTGCGATGAACCCCATTCGAACGTTGCTAGCGGTCAAAATAATTTATGACAGCCAGTAGTAAAGTGAAATTTTACAGTGTGAGTTGTTATTGCTTCATTTTAATAGCCGGTAGTGGTAGTGATGCAGACCGCCGCCACCCCCGCCGCCGTTGCAGCAATCGCGCATAAAGAGAAGAATTATGTTTGGTTCGCACAAGGACCTAGCCGCAGTGTTTGCAAGTTGCTGTGGACAAAGACACTAGAGCGCCTAAGAGGCAAGCGCGAAAAGACACAGGCAGCGAAAGGTCGCACACAGGACAGATTCAAGCTTCCAACTTTATTCAACGCCAAAGCGAGCCTATACGAATACACATCGGATCAATACGCGGCAACAGAAAAAATGATAAAGAATTACATCGCTGTCATGAGGGCTATATCAGTGAGGCAGCCCCATGAAGAGATGTTTCCCATACCAACGGGGCCATGCGCAAATTTCCAGGTAAATGAAATGCAGAAGTTAACAATAATAATAATATCTGCGGTTTAAGGTCCCAAACCCACGATATGGTTATGAGAGACGCCGTAGTGGAGGGCTCCGAAAATTTCGATCACTTGGGGTTCTTTAACATGCACCTAAATTTAAGTACACGGGCCTTAAACATTTTCGCCTCCATCGAAAATGCAGCCGCCGCAGCCGGAATTTGATCCCGCGACCTTCGGGTCAGCAGTCGAGCGCCATAACCACTACACCACCGTGGCGGGACGAAATGCAGAAGATGAAAGGAAGCTAAAAAAAAAGGAACACGAATAATAGTAATATAACAATACTACTACTACTAGTAGTAATAATAATAATAATAATAATAATAATAATAATAATAATAATAATAATAATAATAATAATAATTAAAATAACAATAATAATAATAATTAATTGTAGGAGTTTTACGCCCCATAACCACTATGTAATTCCTGGAGATGCCGTAGTGGAGGAAAACGAAACGCAGGGTGTTGTTTAAACACAAACATCCAAAACCGCAGCACCTCAGAAACCAAGGTCAAACGAGGCATGGTTACCCAGTGGTCCGTCAGCCTTTACAACTTCCCTGCAGTTTGTTCTTTGATTTAGACAAAAAGACCTTGTCAACTCATCTTAGTCATCACAAGTGTTAAAAAATCTAAACGAGAAACTTTCTCGCTTAACTACTCCTCTTCACCATAAAAAATAAACACTGCGCATTAACGAGTGTATGCATATATTTCACCCAACTCAGCTATAGACAAAGAAGTCCCGGGGCTTTTGAACGTGCGTCTAGCAACGAAGGCTGCTGTTAGGTGGTACACAGGGGCACCGGCTTAATCAAACACCCACGCGGAAGGCAAATACCAGCGTCAAATTTGGAAGAGCCCCCAGGTGAGTCGCGAGTCGCACGGCGTGGCTCCGGGAGATAACGCCGAAGGGAAACAGGGATGACGGCAATGGAATCGCTGTGATAACGAGCAAAGAAGGAAGCGAATGTGGAGAGGGGAACCGGACCCAGGTGCCTCGTGATTGGCTTTTATTAAGTCGACGCCAGAGAGGAAGGCGCTAATGAAAGGAAAGGGAACAAGAATGATGAGGCACGAGGGAGAGATAGCGGAGAGATAAGGAGAAGCAAACAAATGCGGGTGGCTCCGGGCGAGAGCGGAAGTAACGGCAGTAAGGACAAGAGGAAAAGCAGAGTACGCAAGCTGGCTCCCTAATGGTAGCGCAGGCTGCAACCTCCGTGGTAAACGAGTCGAGCACAGCCGGCTTTGATTGGGTTTGCGGCATCGAGAGTCGCTAGACGAAAACAAGCATCGCCACTGGCAGCAACTCACATGTACCGCGCGTCGCGATGCGTCAAGGCATCGGCTGTAAATGAAGGGCCCGGACAGACTACTTGCGCGGCCGTTACGACTCCCCGACGTAGGAGGTTCACTGCTCGTGTGGCCGCTGTGTTAACTTACGCTGGCTTTGCCCCACCTTTTATTGTTGTCCGCCTCGAATGGTTAGAGATGGTCGATTAAATATACAGGATTATAGACCTGCTCCTTGCTTTATTCCAGGCAGTAGCGACCTAGTTCCTAAAATCACACGGCTACATCATCAGGCCTTTTCTCAATTGCAACGGCGATTCGACAAGGGAACTCTGATATAGTTGTATAACACTTGTTCTCTTTGCTACTATAAGCTGTAGATGAGCACTTTGCAAAGCTTTATCGAGCGAGCAAAGGAGCGAATTGAGTGAAGAAACCTACGACGATATGAAACTGTTGTGGGCTGCTGCATGCCTGGCAAATTGCCTCCAGTAAACGTTTGTATATATATATATATATATATATATATATATATATATATATTGAAGCGGTCTGCAATAAGCGCACGGAAGAAGATGAAGTGTAATAGGGGTAGAGGGGAAGGAAGAATGAGTTTGGAATAAAATGGCGGACGACACCCGTCTGACTGAATCCATGTGTTTTATGTATTAGTTCCTAGAAGGAACGCTACATTTTGGCGCAGCCGACAGCTTGCGAAGACCGCAAATGTGGGTTACCTTTTTCATCGACGAGGCTTCATCGGAGCCTCTTGTTTTCACACGGTACCAAATCCACGGTGAGCCAGCGATGGACATTCCTCGCGAAGTTAGCTCGACCGGACTGATCGACAGGGTACTGCGAGAAGCTTCGATGAGCCGCCAAGCCCTCGTGCAAACAGGATCGGTGAAAGTGAATCTGCAGCTCCAGACCCTGAGCGAAATCATTCTGGAACCCAGTCGCCGTGGCACCTTCAAGCAGGAAACGGCTTCCGGGGAGGTGAGCAGCGTTTTATCTGCTATTGAGCGACAACAATGGTGCATGATGCAACAGGCTGAGATAATGGGATCATTGGTCAAGTCGCTTAGCCAGGAAAAACCACAACGAGAGGTTGTAGAACCTGACCTTTTTGAAGGAGACTCGGAAAATGCGGGTCATTGGATGTGGTTTTTTGAGTATGCATGCGAAAGGAATATGTGGAAAAGTGACGGCACGAAGATTCTGAACATGCGCCGTTATTTGGGTGCCATCGCAAGAAAGTGGTACGATTTGCACCTTATCGATGGAGCACCAATGTGTTGGGAAAGGTGGAAGAGCAACTTTTTGGCGTGTTTCCAAGGCAATGCTGTAGAAAGATGGGATGCGGCACTACACTACACATACACGTCTGGCTCTTTGCTGGAGTACTGTCTTGAAAAGCGCCGCCTACTGCATTCTGCAGAACCAAGGCTCCCGTCGTCTGCAGTTGTAGCTTTGGTAACGCAAGGTTTTTCAGTCAACATCCGCAGTCAAGTACAAATAAGTGATCCACGATCATTTGATGAACTTCTGCGATGCATACAGACATCAGTGACCACATTTTCTTCGCGAGAACAGCAAGGTGGTACACAAGCCCTTGATATTTCGAACCAATGTGACAATGAAGCGTTCACTCTGCCATCTGAGCCTGATAACGAGTATCGCGGAAGTGTTCACCAGCGGAACAATGAAGAGGGGCAATTTTCGGCGTTAAGCGAGGCAGAGCTTCCATGTGAGCTAATTACGTTCGATGACAAGCCCCAAGCAACAACCTACACCGAGACAGTTTACTTGATATCATCCACGTTACTTTACGCCCCTATCAGCGTAGACGGCACTGAAATGAAGGCCCTTGTTGATAGTGGGGCTTCTGTCTCTATCATCAATAAGAGTCGAGTGGATGGCGGCCGGCTGCATACTGGTAGAGCATTGCGAGTGCAAGCCTACGATGGGTCCGTGAGCACGCATAATGAGTGGAATACCCTAACCATTAAATTTCAAGGACAATCAATTACCACTGACGTATTGGCCATTCCTGACGTCAGCTACGATTTTCTTTTGTCCCGTCCAGACATGAAGAAGCTTAAGATAAATATCTATTGGGATGACAGACTAATGGTTGAGGATAAAGTCGGACCAGAGGATCTCCATGGAGCGCCTAACAAAACAAGGATGATTTTCGACCAGGAGGACATTAAACGAAAGTACCCAGAACTTACGTGCATGGGCAGCTACCCTCCGGCGATGAAATCTCACGTCGTCCCTTTCGAACTTAGTGACAAAAGAGTTGTGCGCAGAGTTCCTTATAGCATGTCAAGAGATAAAAAGGTCTGGCTGAAAAAGGAGTTGCAAGAAATGTTGGAGGCTGGTATTATCCGCCCTTCTGTTTCCCCATTTGCTTCTCCCATAACTATTGCCCCCAAAGAAGATGGAACATTCAGACTCTGCACAGATTACCGGGCTCTTAACCACCAAACAGAGTTGATACCTTATCCAATGCCGAGGATTGACGACATCATTGACGAAACTGGTGGTTGCCATTGTTTTTCAAGAATAGACCTTTGCAAGGGGTTTTGGCAAATCCCACTCACGGAAGAAACGAAAAAGTACACCGCATTTATAACCCCTTTTGACTTATTTGAGTACAACCGCCTACCATTTGGTTGGAAAAATTCTCCGGCATGGTTCCAGAAAATTATGACTGATATTCTGAAACCTTATTTGGGAGTATTCTGCAACGTCTACATTGATGACATCATCGTGTATTCAAAGACAAAAGAGGAGCACCGGGGTCATCTTTCAAAAGTTCTTCAAGCTTTGAATCTTTCTCAACTCAAAGTCAATTTCAAGAAAAGTGCTTTCTTTGAAGACAAAGTTGTATTTCTCGGAAGGGTGTTTGACGGATGTACTAAAAGCACGAAACGGGAATCAGTAGAAAGAATTTCTCAGCTGGCAAAACCTTATGATGTGCACTCTCTGCGTGTTTTCCTTGGCCTCGGAGGACACTTCAGGGCATTTATCAAGGACTACGCACTGAAGACACGGTGCCTCACACGTTTAACCCAAAAAGACGCACCCTTCCAATGGAATGAGGAGTGCGAAGCTGTCTATTACGAGCTTCTAAAGCTAATATCGTCGGATCCCATCCTGCGCATACCGGACTTTTCTCTGCCTTTCGTACCTAATACGGATGCATCACACTACGCGACCGGAGCAGTTTTGTACCAGAAACCTTCAAAACAGGCCGATCCAACGAAGCATTACGTGGTGGGATACTACAGCTACACGCTGAAACCAGCTGAACTTAATTATTCTACTACAGAAAAGGAAGCGCTGGCAGTCTTAAAAGCAGTTCAGTATTTCCGAACTTACTTTGAAGGGGCTAAGTTCATGCTATTCACGGACCACCAGGCGTTGACACAACTTTTGAATATGGCACAGCCAAGAGGACGCATTGCGAGATGGGTCAACTATCTGCAACAGTTTGATTTCACCGTTTCGCACCGTCCTGGCCCGCTTCTAACCGATGCTGATGCACTGTCTAGATTGCTTGTTCATGGGTCCAGTGAAAATCCAGAAATGATCAATCATATTAAGCTATGGGAAGGTACAGAAAATCTGCAGTTTATTAATGGAAAGTACTATGTACCACCCACCCTGGTTCAAAAGATTCTTCATCTCTACCATGACACCCCTGGATCAGGTGGACACGATGGCTTCTGGCGCACATACAAGAAATTGCTTATGAGGTTCACATGGCCAGGTATGAAAAAGGACGTCACTAATTATATCCGGACATGCCATCTTTGCCAAGTAAACAAAGTGAAATACAAGCAGTCGACGGATGTTATGACGAACCCCGAATATTCAAAAGTACCGTTTGAAGTGGTTCATTTAGACTTTGCAGAGCTTAAGAAGAAGGGGGAAGGAGTCATGCGAACGCAAGCTTTTCTGCTTTCCATTGACGAATGCACAAGAACAATCGTGGCTAAAGCAGGGAAAGAAGATGCGAACAGCGTCATCAATCTACTCACAGATGCGTGTTTTAAGCACACCAAGACACTAGTCTGCGATAACGGTCCTGCTTTCCGTAGTGCCAAGCTAACAAGATGGGCTAATGACCGAGGAATACTTATTAAGTATTCTTCTCCGTACCACCCTGCAGCGAACGGATTAGCAGAACGGGCCATACGGGACATCAAACAGTTTTTGAAGATGTATCCAGACTTTCGCGGAGGCTGGAAGTGCTGCCTTGAAGCCGCTGTGAAGCACCACAACCGTTCATACACCACGGGTTTAGGCTGCAGTCCTCATTTTGCTACAACCGGAACAGCACCCATACTGCCTGCAGATCGTGAACTAGGCCTCCTAGAAAAGCTCCAACTTACTGAAGCAGAGAAAAGTGCCGAAGGTCAAGAAGTATATAAGCGCCGGATGAAGAGGAACTTTGATAAAAGGCACAATAGTGACATACCACACATTCTGCCTGGATACTATGTTCTTGTAAGAAAAGGAGTTGCACCTTCAAATGCTAAATATTACGGACCGTTCCAAGTTGTCAAGACCGCATCTCAACGCGGGATATTGAAGAACGTGTGGTACACTGCAGCCTCGGGTCAAAGAGAGTGTGCTTCCATTGGCAACGTATTTAAGTATTACACCAGGAGGTGTAATCAAAGAAGTCAGGAAGAGTGAAGCGGTCTGCAATAAGTGCACGGAAGAAGATGAAGTGTAATAGGGGTAGAGGGGAAGGAAGAAGAAGTTTGGAATAAAATGGCGGACGACACCCGTCTGACTGAATCCATGTGTTTTATGTATTAGTTCCTAGAAGGAACGCTACACACATATACATATACATATATATATATATATATATATATATATATATATATATATATATAAAGTCAATAACGGCCCTAAAGTCAATAATTAAAGACTTAATTAACGAGTTTTTGTTAATCGCTCATTTGAATGTAACTTTAGGTGCGGCAATGCTTTTTCGCCTCGGCGTAGAGTTCGTTTGCGAAGACGACAGGGGCCCGACTGTCATAGCATTTTGATTAAAAATCTATATTGTCAAAGAAAACGCCCTGTATACAGAGCTATTTCCTTTGTAGCTTAAATGTTCAGGAAGTAGCGCTAAACAACACTAAAAATTTTATGGGATACATTTTAGCGCAAACTGTGAAAGAAAGCACGGGAAAAGAGTAGAGGAAAGCAGAAAGGTCGAGCGCTAATCTTCAACTGTTTATTCGAAAGGTGAATCCAACAACAAATAACCATGTTCGCATGCGTGCGCCAGAGAAAAAATCACACTTTCATATCAAATAGTTGCATCTCGTTTTGGAACAAACATACAGACGTATCACTGATACAACTCGTGCCTCTATTAATATGGAACGCCTCCAATAACTCTCGCGCTAATGTGTCACTGCTCCTGCCTATTATCTGGATCTCACGAAGCAGAGGCTCACAATTGCAGCCTGTGCAATGCGCAGGCAAGTGCGCGTTTCCTTTAATCTTTAAGGCGTTCCATATTAAGAAGAGAGGCACGAGTTGTATCAGTGATACGTATGTTTGTTTGTTCCAAAACGAGATGCAACTATTTGATATGAAAGTGTGATTTTTTCCCTTACTGGCACACGCATGCGCACATGGTTATTTGTTGTTGGCTTCACCTTTCGAATAAACAGTTGAAGTTTAGCGCTCGACCTTTCTGCTTTCCTGTACTCTTTTCCCGTGCTTTCTTTCATAGTTTGCGCTAAAATGTACCCCATAGATTTCAACCAACTCGCCCAACAACAAGTCTTACTAAAAATTTTCTTGCGCTTTCATGTACCAGCTATTTTATGGAGAGTATTCTTGCACACTATTGCTTCTTTCGTAAGGACCTGTGCCAGAACCATTCAAAGAACACCAAAGAACACAGTCGGCAAACATACCGTTCCTACCCCGGAAATGATAACCTACATAATAGTCTTGCAGGTACTTCATTTTCACTCACGTTTTCACGCACTCGTTTTCACACACTCACGTTTCACGATGTATAACTACGTTGACGTCAACATCAAAGCCTAATCCACGCCTCCTTCAATCTTTCTCAGGCACTACGTGAAGCCTCCTGATGCTTTCGCCTAATCCTCAACACCGCAGCAGAATTTATCGCTTCTCTTTCAGGCGCGCTCTCATGCACGATACAGATCGCTCCCAAGGGCCATTTTTGCCTCCTTGTATTATACATCAGAGTACGCCGTATTGTAATTGGACGGTATAGCTCATATACAAAAAAGGCCATAGGTGCGAGCAAATAAATTATAAAGTACCTCAGCTTCGCTTACGTGAATAGCCTTCTGGTGCAAGGATCACACACTTATTACACGTCTTCGTTGCTGACAGGTCCGTATCAAGTGATTTGCTCTTTTGACGTTTTCCTCGGTGCTGTATCTGTTTACTGAATCAAATCATCGGGTATTCCTTGTAGGGAAACTTGTTGGTTTGTTCACAAGTTTCCTTCTCCCCACCCCCTTTACCCATGGAAGAAAGAAAAAAAAACATTTCTGTGTTATTTTTACAGTGCCCGCATCGCTTAAACTTGTGCTCAAGGTCAAAGCTGTCTTCTAAACGAAAATTTGTCTGAAGACTCTCTGTTTAGTCTACTACGGCTACACTTTATTCAGTGTTTAAGCAAGTTCCTGTTGGAACAACTAAGAGTTGTAAGCTGTTCGTGAGATTAAATACATTTCGCAACTAATATGAAAAACACTACTTGACTTTTCGAATAACACATACTTTATGTATTGTATTTGAAACAGGTTTTATTTCTACATATCGCTCTATTTTTGTCATACCAAGAAAAAAACAAAAAAAGAAATTGGCGAGGCTTGCACTAAGCCGCGCAAGGCTTGAAACAGCGAAAACTGGCGATTCTGAAGACTAATCTGGTTGCCTCTAGGTTGTTTCTAGGCCTTAGCTAGGTGATGCAGGTTGTTTCTAGGTTGCTTCTAGGTCGTTACTAGGTTTTACGTAGGTGATGCTAGGCTGTTCTTACGTTGATTCTCAGCGCGGAGAACTTCGAGTTAAACCACAGCCAGCCACAGACACGACACGGATGTCCAAACAGCAGAGACAGAAGCTCGCGCTGAAACCAAGCGTTCGAACCTCCCATAGCTCTACAGGCACGTCGTCGTTTGCGTAGGCCTTCCATCGCTTCCGGTTCTTCTCGCAGCCGCCGTTGCTTTTCCCGTTCCCTAGTATTCTCTCGTCGTACGTACCCGAGGTCTTCAGCTCGCCGCCAACGCTCCGCAGCCATTTGTTGGGCTAACTGTTGCCTTCTTCGTTTTTTGTGGACCAGTGGTGAGCAGTAGGATTTACCCAATTTCTGTTGCCCATACCGGTTTATGATTATAAAGTGTTGAGTGGGGAGATTTGCCCAATTTCTGTGACACATACCCATTTATGATGATGATAGTTTTTTGGTTCCCCGGACAAGGAAGGACTTGATAAACAGATTCGCTGTTAAATATTCTGAAGGGATGGGGCTGTGTTACCAAAAACTGCATTTCAATTTATTTTAAAGAAAGAAAGAAAGAAAGAAAGAAAGAAAGAAAGAAAGAAAGAAAGAAAAGAAGAAAGAAAGAAAGAAAGAAAGAAAGAAAGAAAGAAAGAAGAAAGAAAGAAGAAAGAAAGAAAGAAAGAAAGAAGAAGAAAGAAAGAAGAAAGAAGAAATAAAGAGAAGAAAAGAAAGAAAGAAAGAAAGAAAGAAAGAAAGAAAGAAAGAAAACAGACATCAATTTCTCCAGATCTGAACTTTTATTTATTTATTTATTTATTTATTTATTTATTTATTTATTGCACTTACATAATATGAAAACCCATTGCCCGTTATTCTTTTTCGTCGAATAATTTTTTTGTTCATGCGGTACGGGGAACTTGAAAAGAACCAAGTGGCCCCTCTAAGTTGGTTTGTTGAGAGGGGGGGAGGGGGTGGTGAGGGGGGCAGGACTGTGATAGTAAAGAAATTCATTCATCTAAATTGAGAAGTCGGAAAACGGAAAAAGCCACTTGATATAATGTCTAAATCTATCGAATTCGACTAGCAAAACTATAGTACCGGTGCTTTAATTATTCGTATGCGGCCCGTCTTGTCTTTTTTTCTTTTTTTTTCCTTTTCCAAACGCCATGAATTTGGAGCAGTGTATTCCAAATAAAAGGCTGACACAAAAATTTGCGAATGAATAATACATATGTGACTGCACTTAGCTCAGCTTCGAAATGCGTGTCATCACGTAAAGAATATCGGCATATTCGTTACATATGAGCTTGGGCTTCAAAGGAGCACACCACTTCAGAATGCCATTTGGCTCCAGTTCAGTATGAAAGGATGAGAGTACACGCTAACATTGTGTAGGCGTAATGATGTTCGCTGATCCTTAGCGGACAGAGGGTAAAGGTGGCTGTTCTGTTCTAGAGTCCTGTATACGATTGTTCAGTCTGGCTAGAGCGCTTTTCGCTAGATGGCTGATGCAGACAGTGTTGCCAGATGAATATGCAGCCTTAATATCCTCCAATGAGGAGGGTATGTGCTGATTTGTAAACATCGGCGTGTTTGTTCTACCCTGGTATCGTAAACAGAACTCGTTCGAAAAATGCTACAGAAAAGGACGTACTTTAACTTCGCCATAGCGCAATTTAACAAAATAAATTAGCAAGATACGTGCACATTTGTAGATGCGTCTTGTTAAAGATGTCAGTATGAGTTACAGCGATGCAGTGGACTTTGCAAATAACTAATCGTGATAGCAATCTTAGCTGCGGTGCCTCTACTGGCTTCCGTCTTCCATTGCTATTATTTTTCTCCTTTTTCATTGCCTCCTTTACTTAGGCTGTGCGACAGTCGTTAGCCTCAAGGCCTCCCCGTACGCTTAATGTGCTCTGTCGTGGGCCCTCTCTGACCTATTTTCTGCTACGGCATCCAAAAATGAACGAATGCGCTCTATGAAGCAGCTACGCTTTCTTGATCGTTCACTAGCCTGTCTGGAATGGTTACATGCTCTGCGCCGCTGAGATTTCTTTTTTTTTTTGTTTAGCTTTTTTGTGTATCTCATCTGCACGCGTGCATCATCGCTTGCTGGTTTTTTGCGTTTATCTGCCCGAAGAAACGAACGCACCGCGCCTCTGGCAGCAGTGAAAAATTGCAGCATTAATCTCGGTCCGGGGAAGTTTATTTTTTTTCGGACGAAGCCAACTTGTTCGTCATTTTCGGACGCTAAGTAAGCACCGGAGACTAAAGACAAACTTTCCAAGAGCTTGCATAACTTCTTACTTGTTTCCATCCAACTTTTTAGACAGAGAACGGTCGCCGAAATTCTGTGTACTTGTACCGCAGTTTGGTGACATCTTTACTCAAAGTTTTAGAACTGTACGTTAAAAACAAAAATAAAACATTTATTTCCAATTAATATCTTTTCACCAAGGTCTCGCCACTTCAATAAGCACAAAAAATTGAATTTCTGGCACCGACCTGGAGGGAGCATATTCCGCTTCTTCAGTGGCAAATGGGCCCCGCCACGGTGGTCTAGTGGTTATGGCGCTCGACTGCTGACCCGAAGGTTGCGGGATCGAATCCCGGCCGCGGCGGCTGCATTTTCGATGGAGGCGAAAATGTTTGAGGCCCGTGTACTTAGATTTAGGTGCACGTTAAAGAACCCCAGGTGGTCAAAATTTCCGGAGCCCTCCACTACGGCGTCTCTCATAATCATATAGTGGTTTTGGGACGTTAAACCAAAAATATTAATTAATTATTCAGTGGCAAATGGAGACTGCTGATTACCTTAGGAAACGAGTCATTATATCGCTTTTATAGTTGCCATCTACTGGCGACATACAAAACCATAGCGTACTCCGATTTGATCGTTTTAAAACTATGGAACCTTAACACGGCACGCATTTCCTTTATTTGTCCTTCATTTAAAACGCACCAAGGACTTCCCCTGTATCCGCTCGAGGAATCCACGAGGTTACCGTTAACAGAAACGGCATCACGCCTCTCAATACACAGGCTTTCCAAAGAAACCGAAAGCAACCACGGCGGGCGAGAGTAAGCGGCACCGGTGCCACGATTGCAGCAGTTATACAGTTATACGGTGAGCCTAAAGGAAAAACAACAACGAACAAGCGAAACATATTATGAAAACAGAGTCCGCACTTTCGCTTCTCGAGTTTTGTGAGTCATCTATGCGAAGATAACAGTCCGTCGCGTCGTGGAACCCAAGACTGGCGTCCATGCAGGAGAAGCAAAAACTGCGACGCTGCTGCTGTCTACATTCTGCCTGCACCGAAGGCATGGTGCCGAGCTTCCCGTGCCCTCACAGGCGCAAGCTCATCGGGATTTCTGTACAACACGCTTTCCTATCTTTTTTTTTTTTTAAATTTAAGTGACTCCTGGTGAGCTAATGGCCTGGTTGTGGACTACTCGCGACCGTCTACGACGCGACAGCGAAGGATGCAGGCGGTCGCGATACCTTATTGTTGGCGCCATACAATCGGAATTTCGTGTCACTGGACTCGACCGCCCTCGCGTCTTCTACAGCGCTGCACAAATTTAACGCGACAGCACATGAGGCTGCTTTTACGGCGCTGTCCTTTCATCTCGTTGCTGCGACTCCGCGGCGAGTGCCGTTTCTTGTTTCGAGGCGCACACGTTTTTTTTTTTTTTAGTTTCATTGTTACCTGCTGGGGTCCGCAATTTATCATCCTCCTGGACACAATAGCCCAGCCGACAGCAAAATCCATGGGGAGCAGCCAATGGGTTGTAAAACAAAAGTGAATGCCGACACAAAGTGACGCGTCTCTTTTGAAAAAGGATGTACGAAAGAGAGTTATCTCCAGTGCGTAGACGCCACCAGCATTGTTATGATTCCATTACGCTATGTTGCCTTGAGGCTGCTTGTTGCAGTACCCTGACGCTTCGCTTGAAAGGAATACGTATATCTTACACATCAGTGTAAAGCTACATCGATAACACACAGTTCTGAACGAAGATGTGGTAGGTGCTAATATAAAATAATAATAATAATAATAATAATAATAATAATAATAATAATAATAATAATAATAATAATAATAATATATTCAAAAACTAGCGGGAACAAACAGACGCAAGGGCACTCACGATACACATGGCCAGACACACTACCATCAAAAGCCGAGATTACCTCTTAGCGACGCGACCATTTCATGACGTCACCGTCAAATATCCATGCTTTCCTATCGTTTTGCAAGCTATATATGCCACGCTTCTCTCCGCAATCAAGCGGGTGAAGTGGTGTCTCTCTTAGCAGACAATTTTCACGCGTTCCTTTTTATATATGACGCTCCTTTTTTCTCTGCTTTACAGCACAGCTGTGATGGTCGAGGTTTGCCGTGTGTCGCACATCGAAATTATCATCTTTAACCGGCACGCGCTCAATCACCGCCCAAGAATTCTGTACAGAGAGGTAACAAGAGAAGCTGAAACGTGCGGCCCCAGTTTTTCCGACGGTTCGTTTAAACCTCCCTCAATCATTGGTTACGTCTATACAGAAATTTTAATCGGTGTTTGCCGTCCGTGTGTTCCCTTGTTGATTTTTTGTGGACCAGTGTCGTGAGAGGTGGAATTTGCTTAATTTCTGTAGCACATACGCACTATAGCAGTTTTACAGCTGAGATGTTATGGTCGAGGTTTTCCATGTGTCGTAGACAGAAAATTGTCATCGTCATCAACAGGCACGCGCTCAATCACCGGCCAAGCATTATGTACAGATTCGCAACAAGATAAGCTGAAACGTGCCCAGCAGCTCTGCTGTGACCCAGCCTTGCGCGACTTAGTACAAGCTATACGCTGTTTTCTGTATTATTGCGATAGCAATTATATGGACGCTCTCGGCGAATTTTTGCCGTCGCCGTCATGTCCCTGATATGTATATGTATGTATAGATAAATAAAAACCACAAGTAAAAATAATTTAGAAGAAAAAAATCGAAAGCGATCGACCGGGGCTTCGAACCTGCGACCCCTCGCTCTGCAGCTCGCTGCCTTAGACAATTACGCCATGCCTCAATCGTTCGCCTGGGAACTAACGTCAGAGTACAAACGCACGCGGCGTAAGGTGAAACACACGGAATGCCACACGTGGCGAAATTAAAATTATGTGAGACGCAGGCCCTGCTGCATCGTTTCCCGCGCTGCGTTTGTGTCGTATTGCTGGCAACCCACGCTAGTTTTCCATTTTGGGGTTGTAGCGCCACGCCACTCGTGGCCAGTCAGCCAGAGAAAAAGAAGAGCGTTCCGTGGTTCGTGGTGGCGCGAACTAGTGGGAACGGTTTGGCTCTTGTAGACTTACGCCACAGGAGGAAAGAAACGAGACGGCTGAACCAGAATCACGGTATACATGTTACACCGCGGCCAGAATCCTGAGGGTAAAATTGAAGAAAAGAAATGTACGACACAAGCGCTGACTAACAACTGCTTTATTGTTTCATACGCCAATGCATGTATAAGCCCAAGGCAAACTTACCGCACATGCGCACACAACAATAGCTCTAAACCAAAACGTGAAACAAGGATGATAGTGTATTACATCGCGAAGACATGAAATTATATTCAGATAGGTGCAGGGACAAAGAAGTAAAAAAGAAGTAAGAAGGACAAAGGTTTCCCATTGCGCTGTAATTTTAGCCTCAGGAATATATACCAACTGGAGCCAAATGTAGTTTTATCTTATTGGCCAGAATCGACGCCCGCAGGGATCGCGAGGCGTGGTTTCACGTGCCGCTGCCAAGTGCCGTCTTTATTTTCTTCTCTTGAGGTCGTGCGCTCTGCGGTTTTGCTTGCCGCCCAAAGGAAGGCGCAGCAGGATCTCGGGAGAACGCGAGTGCAAGAGTCCAAGAGTGGCTCGCGTTCTGCGCATGCGCCCTGGCAGGTCGCAAATTTCTTGGGTCCCCAACTCTAAAACTGTCGATAGTGTTTCGCCGGAGTTGGGATGTGCGCCTTCGACTTGTACTTTAACATACAGGGTGCGGTCGACCGTTCTCGCGCGATATCTTTTGAGGGGGAGTTTTGTATGTCTTGTGCTTTCACCGCAATTTTTGCGCTGAAGCTATAGACTACACGAAGGTCACATTGCTCGCTGAAGAGGCCGCGTTTGCGAAAGGAGTGATCTGAT
This sequence comes from Rhipicephalus sanguineus, assembly GCF_013339695.2. Taxonomy (NCBI): domain Eukaryota; kingdom Metazoa; phylum Arthropoda; class Arachnida; order Ixodida; family Ixodidae; genus Rhipicephalus; species Rhipicephalus sanguineus. Next base: position 21,539,725 of record NC_051177.1, on the reverse strand, counting down.
AGCTAGAAGAGCCAAAGTAGGGGTTAGTTGAAGTAGCAACTGTGACAGTTCGTGCTCGTCCTTTGTATGCGTTCTTTCGTGCCTCCTTCTTTGTGTTTGAGCAGCGCGGTGCAGGTGTCGAGCTGTGACAGTTGTTAGTTCGCACCCGCCTTGTGTTTCCTTTTCCTGTGCCCTTTGTGCTTCAGCAGCCCGCAGCAAGTTTCTAGCTGCTTGCCGTTCTTCCGGTGACATTCCAATTTCTTGCTATCGCATTCATTGCTTCGCCCTTGAGGCGAAACTGTGACTTTTTGTCTATATTTTCCCATTAATAACAACAATGACGTATGTGGTGCTGTCTACTATTGGACGAAGAGTGTATGAATGTTGAGATTGGCATTTTTTAAATGCGAATGCATTTCTTAGTCGACCTATGTCAGGCGCCGTGCGGCGTCCGCGATCTCTCCGCTCCCGCCCCCCTCTCCTGCGAGCGCGCGCGCTCCTCCTCGCCCCTAGCAACCGGAACAGGTGGTGCGGGCGGATCAGCGGAGAGTGAGTGGAGAGGAGGAGCGCGCTCGGGCGCGTGAGGGCGAGTGTGGGCGAGGGTAGGCGCATGCTTCGGCGCTTCTCCTCTTGGCGGGCTCCCCACTATCCCGTTCGCTCGCTCGCAAGCGTATATAAATGGAGCGGAGCGCGCGCTCTACTCTCTCTCGACCCGTTCGCCGGCTTTCGCTGACGCGAGATGGCTGACGTGAAAGACAAGGCTGCGAAGCGAAGAGCGCGTGATGCCGAACACAAGCGCCTGAAGCGAGCTGCCGAGCCGAACTCCGTGCTCGGGAAGCTGCTGTGAAACGCCAAATGCATTCCCATTTCCTCACGATTCCCTTCGGGGAGGTGGTGTGAATTTTTTTCCCTTCTGCCGTGTTTGCAATGGCCTGGCTGGGAGCAGCTGACTTGTGGGTGACACTGGTACTATTTTAAAGACGAGGTACTATTTTAAACTATAGTACACATATATTGCTCCAGCTGGCGCTGGTAGCTACGTTGTTTTCAAAGAAATAGCTGCATATTAGATTCTTTTACTTAAAAGTGAATCGCATTTAATGTATAGGTTGCCTTCCTTGTTTCAAAATAGAAACATACAAAAAAGGGATCAGATGCAAAAACACATGCCACTGAATACATATGATTGTATAAAGTCTTGTGCTTCATATTTTACGAACGTTTGCTCAACAAAGAATTACTTTTGTTTGTTTTCTTCTTTTCACCGCTGAAAACATTCCTTTCGCACAGGAACGTCATCGCTGTTTTTAGTAATTTGTTAAATATAATTGCAAGACTGTCCTACGACTTCTTTGACCAATACCCAAGAGCTAGAAAGCATTGTCTTTTGCAGCAAATGGTACCTTAACATTTACTCGTCTTTTGTTAATGTGTGTTCTTTTTTACCTGAAACATTCAAAATGCAGCTAGAAATAATTGCATGGAAAGCAATATTCAATATCGGTTTCACCGTATTCTACGCAGAATGAAGCTTGTAAAATAATATAATTAAAACTGCAAACTGCCATATAACACGGAAAAGCTTTTTTTATTCGCATGATTTCACACTGCACCAGTTCCGACTGTGGCGGATGATACATCTCACGTCTCACTGCAGAACAATCGGCACTGCATCGAATTCACTTTATGCAATGAAATTAATGAAGCTGCTTCATCTTCTTCCAGTTGTGACCCTTGTTGGAGGCATCTTGAGCAAAGCGCCGATTACTGAGTCAGAGACGGCGACACAGTGACGAGTTTTCGCTGAGGGACGGGAGTTGACGTCAGACAGTTTCACTAGTCTAGGCATCCTATTTAAACCTATGTGTCCACATTCGGTATGCTCCGAAATCGCGACAACGAGCTAGCGGAGGTTAAAGAATCCCAGCTGGTCAAATATAATCAGCCCTAACTTTGTAAACCGAGCAAGTTGGTACGAATTCATATATCCGTTCATGCAGTGCTCACGAGGATGAAGGTAAAAGAAAGAAATGACGCAGACATCTTAATTTCTCCCTTGGTGCTCGTCTCTGTGAAGGCTGCACAAAAATAAAAGGCAATCAGCAGTATCTGTTTGCGGCATATATCTCGCTGCTGGCACAAGTGCACTCGGCCACAAAATTATATGGACCGCGGGAGTGCGTGTCAAAATTGTCATCAGCAAAACTGTCATCCAGTGGCGAGCCGTCTGCTCTCGAGAGCATTGCTCTGGCCGCGTAATCGCCTGAGCAATGCTATCGACAGCAGACGGCTCGCCACTGTTCTGCGATTTAATAATTTAAACTAAATTAACGAGAACAGTAAGCCAAATACGTGAAGTACTGTTGGGATATTGTTATGTTGTTATTTTGTTATGGTAATGGAAGAAGGGCACTGGGGCTATAAGTAAATAAGGTGAATATGAAGAAAAATTGAAGGCACCACCACACCAATTAACAAAAAGAGCAAGAAAACGTCCTTGCGCTTTTGAATCCTGCGGACGAACCTGCAAACGACATCTCCATTGACAGATTTTAATTATGTTTTCGCTCAAAAGTCTCGAAATACAATGTGCCTTGACAAAACAAAATATGTTAACGCGTTCATTCAATGGCGAAAACAAAAACGACATTTAGGATTTCTCTATAAAAATCGGAATCAAAGCTTCATGCTGCATTTCATGTCGGGCAGGGCACCCGCCGAGTTTGCAGCCAATACAAACAGATAACCCGCTGCTCTTTTCCACATTTAAAAGTAACAAATCACGCACTGTGAAGAGGCTTTAGTGTGGACTTTGCATAGCCTCCGAAAGAGCTGAAAAAATTACCATGATTGAAACGCGTTTGACGTTCTCGTAGTCGACACCGTCAAACGCCATGCCATCATTTCATCGCTGTATGAACTCGGGCGACGTTTTCAAATACATCCTGCAATATTGAAATCATCACGTTGACGTCACCCTCATCGTAGTTCTTGTTGTCGGCTTCATTTAATGCCTACAAACAATTTTTTTCGATGTTTAAGAACATCTCATTGAATTCGATTTTCTGCGCACGCTACGCTACAAAAACAAACACCTTTAAAGCATTTGCTCTTAATAACGTTGGAACAAAACAAGCGCGATTTATTTCAACTTAATGTTAAAAGGGCAAGAAGCTTGCTGCGTGAATTTCGATGTCTTTTTTTAATTTTTCGAAATGGGAGCTCATTTTAATGAAGCGATCGTTTCTCGTTTGGACATGCGACGTTCGTTGAACGTCTGAGATACAGGCGCCCTTGTTAGCGTATATGGTTGACTGTTAAGTTCCATCGCGGTGCGGACTGCATTACTCATACAAAAAAAAATATCAAAACCGGTGTTTCTTCTGAATATACCGTCGTGTAGAAGGAGACGACAGAGACAGTAGTCGGGATAGGAACAGAACAATGCGAGGGCTTATGCTATCAAAGAAATCGCAACAGTAAGGTAAGGTCAAGTCATAGAAGAAAGCGTGTTTGCTCAGTTATATGCAATCCCACTTGATATATGCGCGCACCGACAAATCAGATTACGTACAACGGTTAGCTAATATTATCCATGCTTCAGAGTGATGAAAAATCGACCGCTAGTCAGAATAGTTATTAGACATGGAGAACGTCACAATAACGTAACAGGAACAGTCGAGCTTGTGCAGTGATTCCTTCTTGCAGTAGAAGCGAAACGTGTGCGAGAGAAAATGGATCATTGCGAAACCACTCGAACGAGGATTTTTTTTTCTTTTTAATTTGCCCACATGATTTCAGAAAAGAACCTGCACAGTTTTTGTTACTTTGAAATTTTCGATTTTCGACAGAGTAGTGTACAGTACCTGCTCGGTACATCTTTAGACGCGCGCAAGAACTTCCACAGCTATTAAATAATCTCAAGGTATGTCTGCTCTTTATCTGCGCACGTGAATGTATCTCACTTGTCTTGAAATTCAAAATTAGGCACCTCCCGTTACTCGCGCTAGCCCAGCATGTGCATCGCATACAATTTTTGTTCAAAATATTTATTGCGATGCTTTGCCGTAATGTTTGTCATATTGCTATAAAGTACGCTTTACAGGAAGGTGCAAGAAAAGAAAACCTTAGTGCGTAGCGGAAAACAACCGATTCTCATTATTAAGAGGTGAAACCTTCGAGAAGTATTTCTTTGCCTCATTCTGTGAACTACCACACTAACAAGTTAAGATTTTTTTATGACACGACACCAGCGCATTAGCGGGCTTCACGGCATGGCGTTGACATGACAAATCATACAGGGTGTTTCAGCTAAAAAGCACCAAGTATTAAAAAATTAAACATAGGTGCTACGCATCTACAATTAGTGAAGTATTGTTCTGAGCCATATAGAGCAGGTGAGAATATTTTTTCCAATCCGCCAAGCTCGGTAATTAACAAAGATTACTTAATGAACTTTTTAAATAGTAACTCTAGAGAAACGTTTTCAGTACAAAAGTTGTAGCGCTTGTTCAGAAACATTGAATTTTTAAATCTATGCTAAGATAACTCCCCTGCTTAATTTTTTTCCAGCCTTTATTGAAAGCGCGCGAATTTTAAAAAATAGCACGTGACTACCGCCAAAAGCGCGCAGTTTCTAGTGCCCTCAAATGTAAGTTAAACGAATTATCAAATGCTGCTCCGCGCACGAAGGTCGATTGAGCAGGCTACCGGTGACTGCGATGGACGCTAAATGATAAAAGAGGCGTACCATCTAAAAAACAAAAACAAAAGATCTACGAAAGAGCGGCCGTCCCGTGTGAGTGCATCTTTTATCTCGGTCCTTCATCACGCTGTCACCCTCACCCCTGCCAATATGTTTCTTCATTGGTGCGAAAACAAAAGAAAAAACACCTACGCTGCACCAAATGCTGCCTACGATCTCATGTAGCATTTGCTCATTGGCTGCCGTTCTTTCGTTGAAGAATTTTTTCGTTGTTGCAACGATATCCTCATTTTGTCGCTTGACGTCCATCGCAGTCGCCGGTAGCCTGCTCAATCGACCTTCGTGCGCCAAGCAGCCTTTGATAATTCGTTGAACTTACATTTGAGGGCACTAAAAGCGCCGCGCGTTTGGCGGCAGTCACGCGGTATTTTTTAAAATTCGCGCGCTTTAAAGAAAGGCCGGAAAAAATTAAGCAAGGAAGTTATCTTAACACAGATTGAAAAATTCGACGTTTCTGATCAAGCACTACAACTTTTCTATTGAAAGCTTTTCTCTAAAGTTGCTATTTAAAAAGTTCATTAAGCAATTTTTGTTAATTGCCGAGTTTGGCGGATTGGAAAAAATATTCTGACGTGCTCTGTATGGCTCGGAACAATATTGCGCTAATTGGAGAAGCGTAGCGCATATCCTTAATTTTTTAATACTTGGTGCTTTTTAGCTGAAACACCCTGTACTTTACCGCTGCCAAATTGAAGAACAGCATTGTCTGTACTGTGCAAATAACATTTACAGCAAAAAGGAAATAAAGGAACTTGCAGTTTTAAGCTAATATAACCATAAATTTCAAAACGAAATGTCCCGTGTTTTAAGCTTATTTTTAAAGTGTTAAAGGGGCCCTGCAACGCTTTTCGAGCATGCTCAAAAAGCGCTGCCGATCGGTAGTCGAGGCTCCCGAGAACACGCGAGCCAAATATTACAGCGATGCGCACGGCCTGAAATTTACAATAAATTCTCAAAGTCAGCTGAAAATCGCTCCCTCTTCTCTCGACAAATGATGTATTAGTCCGCAATATATGACGCGATTGTCGGCAGTTCCACCATTGGCTGATGTTATAATCACGATAACACCCTCATTATTACTTTCGTTGTTAATTTTGAGTTCAATAAGTAGATAATATGTATGTGTATATTCTGTTATCGCGTTAAAAACACCGAACAAACATTAATATTAGCACTTCCGGTCTCACCGACAGCTCGTCTGCTTGTAGTTGCGTGGTTCCGTTTTCTTCGCCATGCGCAGTGCCGAAAACGTGAATATTTCTGTGCTTTTGACCATCGCCGGTTGCCGTTGAGAGTGGCAGCCGTTCGAGTGTTGCCTCGTCAGCTGAGAACTGCATCGTCGGCACGTTCTCACGACCGACCGAGGCACGGGCGCAGCGTGTCTCCGATAACAATGCTGGCGTCCGGTAATGGCGGCGCTTCGGGGTCGTCTGCCAGTGCCGTCTTACGAGGCGGTGTATCGGAGTATGGGCCGAAACCGATCTCAGCTGTCATTCGTTCCAAACGAGCGCGCAGGTTTGCTTCCATGGTTGTCAGAGCGATGAAAACACTACGGCGTTCGAGGTGCACACCCAACATTACCAAACCAACGCGCAGTTTTCAAGCACGCGCGATACGCAGTGCGATCGGCTCCGCTCGACGAGAACGACGCAAGCCGACCGGAAGTGGCGGCACAGACCACGTGGTTGCGCCCAGACGTCAGAGAGAAAAAAATGAAGAAAAAATCTCCGCCGGCGCTCTTGGGCGGAGCCTCGCTCCTCTGCGCTGCCTCCCTCGACTCGCTGCCTAGCTTTCCGCGCGCTCGCGGCGTTGAGTTGAGGGAGAAAGCTGCGGAACGTGATCTCTATAATTTGGTAACACCACTTAGACTTGACGGATTCGAAAAATTTTTGCGGCATATGACTCGTGAAGAGTCATACGTCAATAATGAGACTATTCCAATGTAACTAAGAAAGGTGTTGCAGGGCCCCTTTAAGCAAACTAACGAAGAGCTTTTGTGTAGACTTCGAGAATGAACTATAATTAACAGACTTCGAAGATTAATTGAGATAACCTGTTCAACAGCTACCAACCGGGAAAACAGGCGGGCCCGAAATTACTATAGAATACGTCAAGGCATTCGGACCAGAATCTATCAGGGTCGTCACCAAACTTTGTAAATGAATTTGGAAGTCAGCAGAATGGCCAATAGAAGGGAAGCGATCTCTCTTTGTACCACTGCATAAAAACGCGGCGCAAAAAAAAAATACTTAAACTGCACAACTATCGCCTTAATATCCCATATTAGTAAAATAACAATACATAAACGCAATATTAATGAGAACTAACAGACACTAATGCCACGGAAAGTATAGGGGGTGTTATTTGTAACAATTAGTATATTAATGGGAAGAAGGTAAAGTGGACGAAAAGATAACTTGCCGCCCGCAGGGACCGAACCTGCGACCTTCGAATAACGCGTCCGATGCTCTACCACTGAGCTACGGCGGCGGTCATCCTCCAGATAGAAATCCCTCGCATACTGTTGTCGATAGAAACACATTCACACATTTCACCTTCACAAACGTTCATTGAAGTGAATAGAGAACCAGGAGCGAATTAAATTCTTTAAATGCGAATGAAGAAAGAATAATGTGAGTTAAGTGGGAATTAGCTTACAACCCCGTCCACGGCTGTGTAGAGCGTCCGAGCAGCCGGCTTTGCTCTGCGGGGCGACACCCTGCGGCGGTCGCGGAGTCCGACGTGGTGTGCCCAGGAACATGCGCGGCCTAATAGACATGCAGATGATGCGCTCATTGTTTTAAGTCACAACTGATGTTAGTAAGCGCCTTTGTTTTGCTGTCTGCACGCATCTCCTGAGGTTATCAGTTTTACATGTCACCGCATATCTCAGGACAGCCAGAAAGCGCGCATCATTTGTAGTGAAAGAGTCGGGCGCAAGTTACCAGCCCAAACGCGTTATTCTTTGGCATCAAAATGCCGAGAGCATCCTGAGGCTGATTGTTTAACAAGGACATTTTTCAAGGTTGCCGCTCGTGAGGTCTGCATGTCTACTAGGCAGCGCATGCTCTTGCATAATAATCCCTCGCATACAATTAGTATGCGAGGGATTATTGGTCAGCTGCCAGCTCGTAAGAAGATCACGTGCTACGTGACGCCAAAAAAGGCAGAAAAAGAGTGTTCCACACTCGCCGCCATGGCTACGATCGGCGCTGACTAACACTCCTAGGTTTAAATGCACATATATACCCCATAAAGTGGACGGGAGGATGACCGCCGCCGTAGCTCAGTGGTAGAGCATCAGACGCGTTACTCGAAGGTCGCAGGTTCGGTCCCTGCCGGCGGCAAGTTATCTTTTCGTCCACTTTACTTTTTTCGCATTTATATACCAATTGCTACAAATAACACCCCCTATACTTTCCTTGGCATTAGTGCCCGTTAGTTCTCATTATTATTGTGTTTAACAAAGAAAAACGAGCCCTTAAAAGCCGTCTTCTTTCCCTCAAGACATAAACACAGTCATTCTGAAGGTCAAGGAAAAAAAAGGCTTGTCTTTTTTTACATTAAAATGACTGAACATATGACAACAGGCGAGGTGTACGACATTCAGGTAAAAAAATTGGCCGCGTATCTGCGTGCTTCGCTGCAAATGTCGTCTAAAGACGATAGAAGAGGCACTGCGTAAGATATGGACGCCATCTGGCAATACGTCGGGAAACATGAGTGCTGTGTTGCGGGCTGGTAGTCCGGCGCAGCAGCAGGCGAAGACCGGCGGTGACCAACGCGACCGGTGGGGACGCCAACCAGCCCGAACACGCGGTTTGGTGCGATGCGCTGAAGCAGAAGAAACGTCCGCACTCAACGAGTACTCTCCACACACTCTTTTATTTACACGTCGCCTGCGTAAAACAGGAATGCCAGAGCGGCGCCCCATAGCATTTGTACAGTGCAATACAGAACCGAAACCGAAACACAACAATGAGCTCGTACAGAGGGACAGAGGAAGGCAAGTTTCAGCGCAGTCGCATTTTCAGCGCAGCTTAAGAAAGTAGGGTCTTTGGAATTACGTTTGTATGCATATTCTATTAAAGGAACACACCACCTAATACTTACCTAGTGATGTTGCGCCTCAGATATGCGTGATATTTACTTTTTGATCGACAACGTTCACAAGTATGAACAGCCGTACCAGTTCAAGATGGCTGGCCCTTGGGCAAGTGGTTCAACTTTGGCCGAGTGGCTGAATCGAGTGACGTGCCGACAAACAGAAAGACAGAAAGACAGACCAAAATTTCTCCGTTTAAGTATCCCAAGAAAGACTATCGTCTTTAAAAGTACGGGCAGTTTTCACAACGTCGCGCAAAGCTTGGCACAGCGAAGCACGGACCCGTCGCTACTCGTACTCCCCGTCGACCGACACGTCTAGCTTCGAGATGCGCGGCTTCCTCCTCGGGAGTACGCAGCCAGGCTATGCACTATAGAGCGGAGGTTGCGCGCGATGTCTCCGTCGGTGTGCATGGCTTAGTTACTGCGCATGCGCGGCTTGGACATGTGGTGCGGTGTCTGGTCGCTAGACGACGCGATGTTTGCTTCCTCTTTCTATCTTTTTTTCTCTCTGTACTTCTTTCTCTCTCTTTCGTTGATGTTCTCTCTACGGAAGAGAGAGAATGCTCTTTCGCTGATGTTTTCTCTCGTTAAAGAACCCCAGGTGGTCGAAATGTCCGGAGCCCCCCACTACGACGTCTCTCATAATCATATCGTGGTTTTGGGACGTTGAACCCCATCAATTATTGTAATTATCTTTTCTCTGACTCTCTTTCTTTGTGTTTCTGTATTTCTTTCACTATATTTCTCTCTTTCTCATTCTTTCTGTGCTGCGCTTTATTCTCTCCCCTCCTCGTTTTGCTCCTCCTCACCATCACATCTCTCCTCCTCTCGCTCTCTCCTACTTCCAACCTCCTTGCTACACTGTACCATACATGCATGCCATGCTCTGCTAGCGTGCCTGGGTAGCCGAGTAGTTAGGACGCTCACCTTTGGACGGAGGGTACGCGGGCTCGAATCCCGCATCGTGAAGATTTTTTTCGGCAAGGAATTTTTCATTTATTAAGATCTTTTTTTCCGTCTCTCTGTTTCTTTGTTTGTTTCTCTCTCTCTCTCTCTCTCCGTACTCGTTCTCAGGTAGCCGCACAGTGGCACATGCCCGTTAAGATGATGATAGTTTTCTGCGATCGACTCACAAGGAACGATTTGCTAAACAGCTACGCTGTTAATAACGACATTATAGATGCGGAACAGTACGTTTTCTCAACGTCCAGAACATATGCTGACGGTAGCTCCACAAAAAGAAATAAAGCGAAGAATTATGAGGAACGAGAGCAATGCGTGGACTGTGAACGATTACGAAAGACAGAGACGTCAGCCTCAAAAATAATTAAGATTCGCCGGGTAAGAGCAGAGGTCTTTCTCGTGGGGATGTAGAGAGCGAGTCTGGGAACTGGCGGAAGTACGAAAGAAAAAATAAGCTTGATTCGTTCGAACTTGGTGCTAGCGTCGAATTATGAGAATCTCATGAACGGCCACACTAAATTATGTCGGTAGCAAGACCGGGTAATGCTGAATCTCCTTTTGAAGCAAAGGTAATGAAACTGAAGCTTTCTTATTTTGTTCCAGTCATATGAGTTACTTGCTCAATGCAGAGAAACTAGTACTAGGCAAAATTGAGGGTAAGATGGTTAGAGGGTATATTGGAAGAGGAAAGCTTAAAGAGCTGGCAGTAGTACTGGCTGTCGTATATTTATGTTGTCACCAGGGGTCGCCTTCGACTAGATGGTGCTTCACAACAACATCAACTACTACTACTACTACTACTACTACTACTACTACTACTACTACTACTACTACTACTGCTACTACTACCACTACTACTACTACTACTACTACTACTACTACTACTACTACACTACCACCACCACCACTACTACTACTACTACTACTGCTACTTCTACTGCTACTGCTACTACTACTACTGCTACTTCTACTGCTACTGCTACTACTACTACTGCTACTACTACCACCACCACCGCCACCACCACCACTACTACTACTACTACTACTACTACTACTACTACTACTACTACTACTACTACTACTACTACTACTACTACTACTACTACCACCACTACCACTACAACCACCACCACCACCACCACCACCACCACCACTATTACTACTACAAACAAGTTGTTTTCGTAAAGCACAAGCTCTAGCCACTTATTCGCATTTCCAGTCTCACGTTCTTATTTATTTGCAATGCAGCGATGCGAGTTTTGTCTTTCACCCATGTTACCAATATTTAGGGAAACGTAAAAATATAAGGACTTTCGGTCTAGCTTCTTGCACGGCAAGACCACGCCTCCATTTTTTTAATAGCGTTGGTGTAACCATGTAATTGGTTTACAAATTTTGTTCAAACGTATTGGCATAGTTTATGTAAGAGCATTTTGGTTTACATGTTAATAACGATATCTCTCACTTTTTCTTTCCTCCGTGCCACTCTGCAGGGTAGCAAACGAAAAGCCTCCATTCTGACTACCCTCATTGCCATTCCAATCTCATCTAATCTTTCTCTCTCTCTCTCTCTCTGTCTCATCTCTTTTTCTCTTCGTTGTATTTTTGAAGCATTCGAGCTAGTTTCGAAAGTTTTGCGTAAATGTGCCATTTGCAGCTTTGAACGCCTCAGATGCCGCTTGCTTCTACGAACACTTCGCGACAGCACAAGGCACGAGGCTCAATCTGGATCTAAGGACCAGCTTTCGGAAGCGACGGATCAACGTCCGAGACAACCCTAGAACTCGTCTACTTCTCAGGTATGTGGGTATATCGTCGCGACATTAACATATCTCGGCGTTGCCCCCACTCACGCTCTAAAGTCCTTTTTCCTTTGCCCCTATGTGCATAAGATGGGATCGCCACCATTAAATATCGCCCACGCACCGAGATGGCTCAGCTTCAGGAAATTTGGTTGCTTGGTTGGTACAGGGGGAAGGTTACACAGATTTTTGCCTTCGTGTGTAAATACCATAGGGTTCTGGGGTTTTGCCATATTGATGCCAATATTTTGTGCAGAAAAGTTAAACTTTTACAATGTACTTCAGCACGTGAGCTAAATATTCTTTTTTTTGGGGGGAAGCACTAGCGGCTTCTCAAGTTATATCGCTTTCCGCGTTCTATAGAGAAAAAGAGATGAGGGAGAGAGAAAAGGCAGAAAAGTTAACCTGAAGGAAATATTCGGTGTCGGCTACCCTTCCCAATTAAACTAGGGAAAAGGAAGGTCAAAAGAAAAAAATCACCGCCATATCCACGAAGTGAATGATGTTAGAGGAGCTTGCTCGGAGATGATCGGGTAACCCACGAATCTCCGTACACATTACCCTACCACCATATATAGACGTGACAACGTTGTTATATATACATTTGCCCTCTTCGCTTCGGCCTCAGGGCCGAAGCGAAGCCTCTCACCGCGCAGAGTCTTGGCGGCGAGCCCGAGCTGCTGCTGCGTTGCGAGCCCGTTGCTCTGCTGCCTTGGCTGGGGTGTTCATGCTGCGGAGCGGCAACGAACACTGTTCACTTAGTGAGTTCCCGGCGAAGAGAAAGGAAGCGCGCCAAACGAGAGGCGCGGCCCTCGAGCAGTCACCTAACTAGCGCATGCGCCGAGCGTGGTGTGTGCCACCTTGAGCGGCGGCGCGCCATCTAGTGAGCATTCTGGAAATCACCGGAGAAAGCGCAGCTGCGCTCCTGGCGGGACCAATGAGAAGTAGTGTACACACCGGCGGCTACGGACAAGGCGCGAGCATAAGGAGCAAGCTCCTAAAAGTAGAGACGGAAAGAGGAACAAGGAACACAGACACACAATCCAGAGCCCGTCATTATCGTCGCAAACAGACGCGGCGCAGTATCACTTGTCTGTCACAAGAAACACCAGTTCAGGCTACAGCCGCTTGTGCAGGTCTGTTGTCCCATAAAAATGCAAGAGCGATTTCGTCGCCCCACGTCTTATACCAACAATTAATCCCTGTGACCTCCGACGCCATGCGTATTCATCCTACATGCAGTGTCCAGGTGGGAGTTTTACGCAGCTAGAGTGTTCTCTATGCAAATGAAATGCATGTACATTGCTTCCTGGTATATTTCATGAAATGACATGAGTACGCTGAGAAAGAGCTAACAGGTCACGTTACGTTTTGGGCGTGTTCGTATGACAGTGATGTAGATTTTGACTTGTGCTGCAATACCGCACGCGTCAGCGAATTCACTGTTCATTTCCTTATTTTTCTTCGCTCTCTCGCTCTTTCTCTTTCTTCTTTCTATTCCCATCTCTAAATACGTCATTTTAGGGTAGCCAGCAGGATGCTGTCCGTGTTAACCTCCCTGCCTTCTACCTTTCTGTTCCTTTCCTTCCTTAGCGCACGAAATTACGAGGACAGAGAGAGACGCGAGACACACAGGCGCCAACTTTCAACAATGTTTATTTCGAGTCGAAGAACAAGCTTTTATAGGTATCGCGTATTTTGCAGTAACCTTCACACTGATTGCTGCATGATGCAGTATCGTGATTACTGCAAAAGCAAGTTGCCTATCAAAGATGGCTATTCGACTCCAAATAAACATTGTTTAAAGGTTGCGCCTTTGTTTTCCATGGCTTCCGTGTCCTCGTCATTTCGTGCGCTAAGAAGTAACAGTCACTTCAAGCTTTATTTTCATTTGTTTTCCTTCTATGTTTTACGTGTTCGCATCGCACGAGAGAGTAAAAATCCTCTAAGAATAGCCCGTACACTATAGCTATTTGCATGAGCGCTTTGATATGATTTGCCTGAAGGAAGAATACTGATTCTCATCAGAACTGTGCAGCTGATTTCGCATTTCCATTTATTGTCGTTCTTCAGTGAACCGATGTCATCTGAAATAAAGCTTCCTAGTACAAACTTTGCACAGACACTAAATACACAAGATTTAGCCTCACCGGTATCCCTAAAATATTGATTACCTTAAGAAAAAGTGTTTGTGGTCGCTTGATAGGTTTCTTTACTGATAATAATGATAACGCCAACCTTTAGTTTTTTTTTTGTAAAAATTGATCAGCCTGCTTTATCTAACGTTTAGTTTCGCTCGGTGGTACGAATTTCAGGTAAATTCTTTAAGAAAAAGAAAAGAAAGAAAGAAACTATTAACATTGCACCAACATCTCCTAAACAACATATAATAAGAAAAAAAAACGGTTCTTCAGACCTCCAGTGTCAATGTCTTGCGTTCCAGCCCCACTTAGGTTCAAAGAAAAATGCTTTCTGCCGGTCTCTCGAGTAAAAGAAAAGACGGCCCCTTGGGAGCCATCACCGTGACTCGGCTAATTGTCGCCGAAGGAAGGTTTCGATTAGTCTTGACATCGGCGACAGGCCGTTCGTTTTCGAATCAACCGACGCTGCCGGTGAAACGACAGGTGCTCTGTGGTTTTTACTATTGGTTCCACGTCTTCCATCTTAATTCCGCTGGCCCATACTTCTTTCGCCGAGCAGGCTTCGACGTTTCAGGACACCACACGAAAAACAAGACATCACAGAAAACTGGCGAGTTGCACCGCGTTCGCCACTTTGAAAATGTCGAGCTATAAAAATGTGCTACCTTAGACATAAACAAAAGAAAAACACTTCTTTTTTTGTGTGGACTCGATTTGTTGTTTTGTTCTTCTAGTTGTTGGCTGTTTGTCTAAAGCTTATTTCTTGCGGACAACGTTCTTTAAGGACAAGAACAGGCAGGATCAGGAGAGCTCGTGCATTGCAGGGAATAGTCTCTCCTGATAAACCAACCAACACTGCATCAAAGAACTTAGCTAGTCCTTTCAATTATGTTCCATTGTCTGCGGTCATGAACATCAGCGTGAGCGAAGTTTTGTCTTTTTTTCTTTTTGAAAGAAATGTACTAACATTTGATGAAAATGGCATTGCGTAAGGTACGAGAACTGTTGCCATAGTCAATGCAATAATATTTTTGGAAGACAAAATGTCATCATGTCATACCCACTGAGAGTACGAACGAAAGAAGGCGAGTTTTAATAAAATTATCACTTTTTTTTTAAACCAACTCCTTTCTTAACGCCTTGGAGACCGTGTGAGTAACATAATGAGGTGAAATTTGAACACACTATTATGATGCTGTACTAAAGGGCAATAAAGATGTATACAGTTATGCTACACCAACACGCGAAGTCCTCAAGCTCAGTAATAAAGAGGTTTCACATGCATGCGTACGGGGTTTTACCCGTTACCCGGGAGGTTGTATCTAAGTATGTGAGAAAATATTCGACTAAATTGTCAAGTGACACAACAATCAATTTCACGGCTCACAGAAGGATCATGGTTCTCAAGCCGTCTCTCTGCGGTTTTTTACTCACCCTCCTCCGTAGCTCAGTGGGAAATAAAGATTCATTCATTCATTCATTCATTCATTCATTCATTCATTCATTCATTCATTCATTCATTCATTCATTCATTCGCGGCAAGCGCTTAAAAATTCGAATTTCTCAGCATTAGGCAAGAATAACCGGCTTCAGTTACGCCATAAGGCTTGTTATGGTTTTGTCCAATAAGAAATGGACTGTACAATACCCATTCGACATTTTCTGTGAGCTATTTTACACCACACATTTTCATACGATCACTCTGGAGGATCACTTTGGGTGATAACTTGACCTTTCCCGTATTCCGTTCCCTGATTAACACAGAACGTCTTTATCCGCAATGCATCCTCTTATCTTGCTGTTTTATGAGTTTGGATGACGAACTTCAAGCTTTCGTGTTTCGATAGTTCGTATCCCGCAAGTGTCTTGCAACCTTTTACGGCTTCCCGGTCACGTAGGATTTCTTCGAAAGAATCATTGTCTTCCGGAATCCCCGAAACGAACATCACCGAAGCCGTGAAAAAAAAAACAAATAATAATAAATTGGAGGCTGAGGTCAGAAGCAAAGACGGATATGAGAGCCACGTGAGGACGGAAGCCGTGGGCGCACGGCGTCAACTTGGCAACGACGCGCGCTGAGCTCCAGGGGAACGACGGGGAAGCAGGGCCCGGCTTAAATTAAGTTTGATGCGCTAAAGGCGGCGGCTTTTCGTGAAAAAGATTTCTACAAGGCACACAGAAAAAAATACATTGTGACGCTCGCGCGCTAATCACGTTTAAACTTTGAACCTTCCCCCCGGAAATTCGGTTCGTTGCTTCGTCGGCCCGCACACACGACAAACTTTTGAAGCTGCATTGCACGCCTGCTCTGCCCTTGTTTCGATAGTTCGTGCGCTTGCTTTTTTTTTCTGAGCTTTGCGCACGGCGGTAATCGTGTTGACAAAATGTCAACAGCGTTTTCACGGTGTAGATTCCCATTTTGCGTGTGTTCACTGAGGCTTTGTTAGCCTAAGACAAAAAAATCAGTTTACGCACTCGATGATAACGTCCATAACAAGCGAGAAGATTTAAAGCTTACTTCGAAATTTACTTTTTGTTTGACAAACTGTTGAGCACGTCTCGGTGCCACGAAAGGAAAACAGCTTTTAGCTGAAACCCACTTTACATAATCTGTTGGTCCGGATATTTTTTAAGTGCTCTGTTTTTATGATTACCTAACTTTTGACGCATCACTGATTTGCAGTCTGCACATCGGGGTAAACTGCGCATTGCCACAATAGAACTTCTCACATCTTTTCATATGAGAAAATTATTGAAGCACTGTACGTACCACAGTGAAGACTCTGGCAATTCGGTGCATACTTGTAAAGGACACAGCACGCAAAGACGTAGGACGAAAAAGAAGGACGAATGACGGCGCACTTCTTTGTCCTTCTTTTGTGTCCTACATCGTTGCGCGCTGTTATTCTTGCTTTAATGTACGTCGATTGACTTCTGACGGACCTTAATGCACGTTGGTTCCCTTCTATCTACGTTGAGTCACTCGTGATTTACTTTAATGAATAGCGCCGTAAACGTCTGGGTAGAGCGCGCGAGCAGCCGGCTTTGCTCTGAGGGGCGACACCTTGAGGGCGTCTGACGTAATGTGCACAAGAGCATGCGCTGCCTAGTAGACATGCAGACCTGCTTTGCACGAGCGCCAACCTTGAAAAGTTTCCTTGCTGAACACTCAGCCTCAGGAAGCTCTCGGCATTTTGATGCCAAAGAATGGCGCATTTGGGCTGGTAAATTGCTCGAGACTTTTTCACTACAAACGATGCGCGCTTTCTGGCTGTCCTGAGAAACGCGGTGGCATGAAAAACTGATAACTTCAGGGAATGCGCGCAGACAGCAAAACAAAGGCGCTTACCAACATAATTTCTGGTTTGAAAGAATGCGAGCATCTGCATGTATATCAGGCCGCGCATGTTCCTGGGCACACCCACGGCCGGCCTAGACCGCACGCGCGAGCGCGCGCGTTCGGTCTAGCCCGGCCGTGCCACACCACGTCGGACTCCGCAACCGCCGCAGGGTGTCGCCCCGCAGAGCAAAGCCGGCAGCTCGGGCGCTCTACACAACCATGGACGGGGTTGTACGTTAATTCCCACTTAACTCACTTTATTCTTTCTTGATTCGCATTTAAAAAATTTGATTCAATCCTGGTTCTCTTGATTCACTTCAATGTACGTTTGTGAAGGCGAATGTGTGAATGTGTTTCTATCGACAACACCGTATCTTCATTTAAAAGCACTTCGTCTGGAGTGCCGCAATGTATCATTTTAGGACTGTGCCTTTTTCAATATATACGTTAATGATATAGTTAATGTGGACCCAAATGTTAAATACATTATCTATGCCGACGACAGGACGCTTTTTATGGCCGGTTATTCCAGCGTGGTAATCAGGATCTGCTTAAGCTAGCTGGCTGAATGGGCGACATCTAATGGTCTAGTCATAAATGTTTCCAAAACGCGAGCTGTTGTATTTCGGGCAAAATCCAAGAACTTTGTACCGCACAATTAATTCCTGCTAAATTGAAGCTCCGATGAAGTCGTTAACAAATTTAAAACCCTTGGTGTTGTACTTAATTAACATATGTCTCGCAAACTGAGCATGTAGCTAACAAAGCGTCTCGTGCATTAGGACTTATCTACCGTCATCGCCACTCATTGCCAATAAAGACCACACTGACTTACAACTCTTTATTTATGTCCTACATCGAATACTGCTTTATCGTTTGGGAAACCACCACTTCTACAAATATTTTGAAACTTAAAAGACTGCAAAACGAAATAATAACGGTAATTGACAACACCGCTGCCGATCATTCAGCTCAGCCTTTTCTTATGAAGTATGGCTTAATTAGTTTAGACGATTTCTACAACGTTAAGTGTGGCGCTGCGAAATGAAATGCAGGAACACAGTCATGATCTACGCACCCTGCTAAGCTAACCTAAACGTAAGCGCGCGTAGCTATAACACTAGACGTATTGAATATTGGAATGTGCCTCTCAGCGGAACTAACCATGATCTGTTGCCTCATTTTGAGAATATTAAATCATTTTTATGAACACGATATACATATAGAGTACTTCACATTCCACGAGATTAAGCAATATTATATATAACATGAATTCTATGCTGCATTCTATTTTTTATCCTCTTTCTGTGACCTTTTGTCTTTTACTCTGAAATAAACTGAATAGTTTCATAATTCTGTTTAGCGTACATGGGTACATCATTGATGTACTGATTGTATGTTTGTGCCCAAATGCTGACCCAAGTCCAAAGTACAGGGGGTGATAGCCTTGTCAAGCTGCGTAAAAGCAGCTTTTCCTCACACTCTTCATGATCTGTATTGACCAACAAACAAACATCTATCTATCTATCTATCTATCTATCTATCTATCTATCTATCTATCTATCTATCTATCTATCTATCTATCTATCTATCTATCTATCTATCTATCTATCTATCTATCTATCTATCTATCTATCTATCTATCCATCTATCCATCTATCTATCTATCTATCTATCTATCTATCTATCTATCTATCTATCTATCTATCTATCTATCTATCTATCTATCTATCTATCTATCTATCTATCTATCTATCTATCTATCTATCTATCTATCTATCTATCTGTAAAAACTGCGCGAAAAACGCGGACAAAGGGAGAAACGGACGACACAAGTTTCTCCCTTTGTCCACGTTTTTCGCACAGTTTTTACAGAATGCATTGCCAACTCGCCCAACAGTCTGTTCTTCTATCTATCTATCCGGGTAAGTGTAAACGAATGTTTGCACTTACCCGCAGGAATGGTTCCTGCAGAAGTTCTTGCGTGCTCGGGGTGTAAGCAGCTCCGCATCTCGTATTATCTCTTCCTTCGAATCTGGCAGAATCGCCGCTCCTCTAGGAAGCCTGCGCGCACTGTACAGCATGAAAATAGGGAGGCGGTACAAATATCTGGTTCTAAAAAACACTAGTTTGTCCGTAAATATTGCCTTCCCATGTTACGATATCGCCATATTAAGTATATTATTGTGGAATACAGGGCTAGAAAGCATCACACCAATAAAATGGCAATAAAAAAAGACAGAAAGGAAACCACAGCGTTCGTAATGACAGGCTCGATAACATTCATACTTGGTTCACGTTTTCATGTCTTGGCTAGAACACGACGCGACACATTATACATGTTGTAAGCGCTCTCGTGAAATCAAGTGAAAGCTGTGCCTTTGCAACCAAGGCCGCGTCATCGATTTCATCACGATTTCAAGCGCCTATATATATATATATATATATATATATATATATATATATATATATATATATATATATATATATATATATATATATATATATATATAGTGAGTGTATTCTTGTGTCCGTGTTTGGACGCCCCGTCTTTTTAGAATGAATACTTGCCAACTGGCTCAGTTCTCTGTTAGTCTTGTAACGCTCATGTTTACTCAGACATCTAAAGACACGGCGTCTATATGTCGTCAATGTAATACTCTTATGAATATCAGGTTAACAGGTGATTCGTGGATGCTTCTAGTACCACACGAACGCAAACGAAAGAATAAAGGAACGCATGACATTAGAGTGTAAAGTGGTATTTGAATTTGAACAATCAGCTATAGGTTAAATATAGGCCCTGGTTAAGGTCAAAGACCTGAACACAGACAATTCTTAAAGGCTGGTAGTGTAAGCTTAGCTGTTTCGAGTAAAGAACCTTAAGACGCGAGTGCGATAAAATTGCGCCACCGTGCTATAGTCCAATCCTAATATGTTCCCCTAAATGAGAGCCTTAAACATTTAAAAAAATAATACTTCTTATGGACAGACGGAAGTTGAGGGGAAGATGGTGGCTTGAAGCGGTGAGAAATCGTTGAGCAAGGAGTGTAGCTGGGCCCAACGTTTCGACAATTGGACTCCTCTTTGTCAAGGCAGCAACGGAAATGTACATACCTGTATAAAAGTTGCTGCCTTTAACGAAGACTAGTCACCTTGTCAAGATGTTGCTTTGAGCGACATTCTCTTTTCAACAATTCTTTATTGTTATGCACACGTAATGCTAAGATAATTAGACAGGAAGAAAGTGATGTTCTCAAGCTGACGGTCCAGAGCAATAAATATTAGATGACTTTCGTGTGGTTGTTTCAGCCATATGATTGGTATCCAATAAAGGATCTTCGCATTTATCTACTGCGTACTTGAATATTGTTTTCCTTAGGCCAGGGGTTTCAAACTCACCTGATCTAGCGGGCCGCAGTCACTAATTTTAGTCCCACAAGGGCCGGGACAGGAAGGATGGTTGGAGGGGCTGGGGGCATTTGAAAGAAGGCCCTTCTTATATCTCATATAGAGGGTGTTGCAAGAAATGTGTCCAACCTTCTCAAAAAATCAGGAAAATGCGATATTTGCTCGGGACTTTCAGAATTGCTTTTTCTGTAGCGGCACGAATCTTAAGGTAGTTAAGGACATCATTTAGGACAGTAATTAAGAAAGTTACATTAATTAACTTTTTAATTAGTGGAGTTAGGTGACTGTGTCAAATGGGAGAATTGAAGATCTTCATGCGAGGAACTCATGCGAGCTTTGAGATTTCGAAAAAGCGTCCTCCAGTAATTGTTGTGGCGTAATGAAATTCAACGAAATGCGGCGGCTTTCAACAGCGAAAGCCATCAAATGCGGTTGAATTTTATTACTTCGTAATTATTACTAGAGGCCGCTTTTTCGAAATCTCAATGTTGGGATGGGTTTCTGGCAGGAACTTCAATTCTTCAATTTGACACAGTCACCTAACTCCACTAATAAAAAGTTAATTAATTTAACTTTCCTAATTACTGTCTCAAGTCATGTCTCTAACCATCTTAAGATGCCTAGCGCTGCAGAAAAAGTCATTTGCTCATTTTGGACGTCTCAGAAGAAAATTGGGGGGACGCTTAAGCTTCGCCTTTAAGAGTTGAACGCGATAGGGATATCGCGTTCAACTTCGCGCACTTCGATCTCGCGCACTTCGATCACTGCGAGTGTTTAACAGAATGCGCGCACTAAGGTGCGTGCCTTATGTAATGGGCAGCATGCTTTAAACCAGGGGCAATTATGCGCGAGAAACTTTTTCGAAGTTGCGTTGCACCCACTACGTGGTCTTAAAAGAATACGCGCAGAGATGTGCCTTCTGTAATGGGTGGCTGTTTTTAAACCACGAAGTCGTTATGACAATGACATGGTGTGACGCCCGATGGCAATGTACGCTTGTACCACGCAATATTACTGCGATATTGCATCTCGTACTGTGACACCTGCATACAGGACGCGTATTTTTGGGAAGCATGAATGTTACTTTCAGTGCAGCTCCAAGCAGAGGCGTGGCTGTGTGGTAGAACACCTGCTTGCCACGCAGACGGCCCGGGTTCGATTCTCACTCGGACCTAATATTTTCATTACTTATTTTATTTGCAGCTTTTTCGATTTTTCGGTCACGGACAAGATGATGATTTTTCGCTCACAACCAACGGTGCCGACGCCGACGGCGGAATTTCTGCGATACGAGCTCTTTAACGCTATCGCGTTAATATGGCAGTCGCGTTCTTCCATGTTTCTGTTTAGCTTTTGCCATTGAATTTGGTTGAATTTCATTACTTCGTAATTATTACTAGATGCCACTTTTTCGAAATCTCAAAGTTGGGTTGGGTTTCTGGCATGAAGAACTTCAATTCCCCCATTTGACAAAACCACCTAACTCCACTAATTAAAAAGTTAATTATTATAACTTTTTTAATTACAGCCCCAAATAGTTTCTTTACCCATCTTAAAATCCCTGCCACTACAGGAAAACCAATTCTGAAGGCAGCAATCAAATATCGCATTTTCCTGATTTTTTGAGAAGGTTGGACACACTTCTTGAAAGACCCTGAACATGGGTCATTCGTAAAGGGGATTTTACGTTAGAATTCGAGAACCATATCGATGCCGATCTCCAGAACAACTTAACTCTGAGGACGCCGTTTCTGATATATAGTTTTTCTTCCACGATTATGTTTCAGCACATGGTGACCGCATGGGCTGCCTCATAACAACAACAAACAAACAAACGAACAAACAAAAAAGGAACGGTTGAGACCAGTTATGTCTGCGCATCTCACCCGAATAAAACGTTAATAAAGCCAATAGGCGATAAAATAACACGGGCACCTTTATAAAGTCATAAAGCTTTATTCTTTGCGAAGCACAAAACAACGGCTAAAGTTCGAAACATATGCTGACTTGATGCCCCGCAACGCCTAGGTGCGACGAGAGAAGAAATGCCCACATTAAGCTCTTGTGCGGAAGCCATCCTCATGCTCGATCGCAGCTGTTCATCCTCGACTGGACATGTTCACATTCAGCACGGGGAACAGCTGTTCGCGCAAGTAGGTACTTCGGAACATAAAGATGATCCTAGCAGCCCGTCGACGTAGCGCCGGGCCGTGGCGGGCCGCGTGTTGGAGACCCCTGCCTTAGGCTGTTCGACGCTCCAAAATAGCAGCCTTTGTGGCTTTCCCACAAGAATAGTATGCTTGCAAAGCAATAGCCTTTACAGGGAACACTACCGCTATTTCGACGTTTGTTCGCGTTAGAGAGAGAGAATGACAAAGGAAATGCGGGGTGGTTAACTAGATGAGGTTTCCAGCTGACGATCCTCTGTCTGGGAAAGGGTAAGGGGGTATGAAAAAAGAACGAAAAGTAACGAAGGAGAAGAGTTGCACCATAGGGCTATAGCTCAAGCCATATCTGTTCTTCGAAAAGCCTTAGTTCATTTTAACGGTATCCATAGATCCTATTACCTTTTGCGAAGTAGGCGTTATTTTGGAACCTTTATATTGCGAAAGTTGTAGACACATTCAGAAACCGCCCAGAAATAAACGAAGTTGCGCTGAAACTGCACATAGCAGAACGGCTCCAGCGGCTCGTCCATCCGTCGGTTCGTTCGAATCAATGTTACATTCATTTCCGAAGGCACGCTTGATGCATTTAAATGCGCGAGAAAACACAGAAATGCTAAGAAAAAAGATACATACGGTAAAAACACATTTGTGCGAACCGCGGCGCGCCAGGCTAGCCGTTCAGGGATTGTATCGTCAGGTGACAGTTGCCACACTCGAAACTTCTGAGCAAACGGTGGCGATGTGGCCAGGAAATCGCAATCCAAAATGGCAGAAGCGGCAGTCTTTAAAAGAGATTTTCACCAGGTTACTACGAGGACGAAGCATGTATCGGTGTAGCAGTCGTTTCCACGCATGTTTCGCCCGCTGCTACCGTGCTGCCACGTCGCAAACTAAGCGCATTTGCTTATCTTACACCATTTGCATAAGGCGTGCCAGACCTCTCTGTAGCCTTCGATATAATGATTGAATCAATGAGAGTTGTGAGACAGTGAAGCGGCAAGATACCGCCGTATAGCATCGACGCTCCCAGCTGACGCTATACTAATTGTGGCAGGTATACGTGAGTTACGTCCCTGCTGTACGACATATGGTAAACAAGCAGTGTTCGCTCTCCCATTTGTCATTCCTTGTTTTATTTTTTCACGTGCACAAACCTCGTGCCCGTATAGTTCACGGCCCTACATTTCCTGCTCAGGTTTTAACCCTCACCCCTTATGTCGCACGAACTTTTTGATAACATTATGTTGCTCTCATTCAGTTATGACTTCAATAAAATACATAGCGCTGCCTTTTTATTATACTGCCGTCAGTTTAAGTTGAGGTGTCCAATTAAACTGAAATAATATGCAATATATTACAATCTTGGGTGCTATTAATTTACCGTCTTCACAAAATACATATGCTCCTGTGAAAGACTTTCCTTCTAGCACTTTTTAAATAAATTTTCAAGAATCGTACGTCAAATTTCTTTCAAAATCACTTAGTGCCTGCAGGAAAAGATCAGCTTTGAAAACTGCCGTGGAAGCATCGACATTTAAATTGTGCACACAAGTTGATACACTCATATCTACTACCCCTCAGTTTCAGCCATCTAGGCCAAGTCGCGCGGTCTGCGCTTCGCGACTCGCTGACATTGATCATCGCATAACGCGCTCGCGCGCTTCGCCTCCTCGTGTGAAGTCTAAGAGCGAGGAGCTCGGCATGCGACTCGAAAACATCGGGAGCTGGGATAATTGCTACACGATATGGAAGCCCGCGTACACGGATCACTGCCCTCTCGCTCCCGGGAGGCACGACGTATCAGGCGCTGGAAACGCCGTCTCCACGACGCTCCTCTGCTGCTGGGTCAGTTTTCCCTCCGGCCGATCCGCAACGCAGGAAAACTGGCGGAGTGTTTCTCCTTTTTATTTCGCCTAGACGAGCAGCGTGTGATTACGTCCGCCAGCGAAGCGATCTCTTCTCGCGTGGGGGTCGCTTAGCGCAGTGCGACAGTCGAGCATAAGACAGTTCCTCTTCCGTCTCTCGTGTCTGCCAGATTTCGACAACGCCGTTTTTCCGATTGTCGATAGTGGCGTTATTTTGCTCCCAGCCGTGTCCCCTGCCCTTTCTGTCAGCGCGTTCTTAGTTCTTTGTCGAGATCAACGCTAGTTGATGTGTCGTCGCCATTTGTCTGTGACGTCGCAACGGGATCGGGAAGGTTGCCCTAGAGCTTAGCGTCATGATTGCAGCAACTCTGTGCCGAGCCCTTGATCCCTGGCCAGCACAATTCTCACTCATTTTTCTCCAGATGCAGTGATTGTACTTGAACTTTTCTTCCTCGGCAGTGAAGCTGACCAGAGATAGAGACATCAAGAGGTTATGCGTTGCAGAAGGAAAGCAATATATTAAAAAGAAATTATTGCAATAAATTTTTTGTTCTCTAACTCTACATATATCGGTGTGCCGCCAGATATTGTTTTTTAGAACGACAGACTAGGCCCTTTGAAAGAATTCAATGTCTTAAATCTCAAACTAATACGCGACAATGTAGCATAAATGCGATGAGTTCGGAAATATTCAACTTATGTGCAGTGGCATGGTATTTTCTTTATCTCTACATTTCATTGAAATGTCTGAACAAAGGTTTCAATTGTGTCTTGCGACTCGCAAGGCGTGTTTCTTCATCTTACGATTGAAAAAGTTATGGAAGTTATTTCATTTCAAACGAAAGTTAATCACGATGAATTTCTCAGGTTTATTGTCCCCTGGTATTGAGAGACGTGGCACCGCCAAAAACTGCAGAATAAATTTTGTTAATTGGAGGTTTTTTACTTATATTTAAGTGAACGAGCGTTTTTTTTTTTTTTTTTTCATGCCGTTCCTACAAGAATGCGGTCGACGTTGCTGGGAATCCAACCTGTTCCGCTTCAGAGCATGATGGCCAATGATTCACCATGGCGGGCGTTAAAACCAAATAAGCTATTTTCGTGATCCTTCTGCCCACCTGCTACTTTTCACTTGGTAGGCAACATTGTTCGGTAAACCGGGGATGAAGTTAAAAGTTCCGTACAGAAACTTTTGGTTTACCGAATTTCAACGTACATACCAAAAGGAGAGCGTCTGAACGTTCTGTAATTCTAAAATAAGCTCACGGGGGCATGACAGTGTAACTTTGTTGTACGCGTGCTGTAATCGTGTCAGTAATACGAGACGAATATATCAGTTACGCCTTATCCAGACGAACGATAGGTAACTCTAAGTAATAAGCCATGACTACAGACAATTTTACGAACGGGTTTCGGTACCACCATGCGGGGCTGTTAACCTTGCCGTGTTTTATCTTGAAGAACTAAGCGAACAGTGTTACGGGAGGCGTATACACATGAAAACGGTTGGGTTAGTGCATTCGGCGTTTCCTGACTTTATCAGGTCGCGTCAGGAGGCACAAAAATAAGAAAACATTCGTTTAACGGCCCATAATGGCGGCACCTTACGTAACATAGTCTATATAACTCGAAAGTTATATTAGTTACGGCTCTACGTGTAGCGACGGCTGTTTAGGCAATCCATTTTACTCAACTCATTCATGTTACCGGTCGACGTAGCTACATACCATATAGACAATTTATAGCGGACCATCTTCGCATTCACCGTGCTGCTCGCTTTCGTCTCTGTCAACCTACCGCGCTCCTCGACTGCTGACCCGAAAGTCACGGGATCGAATCCCGGCCGCGGCGGCCGCATATTCGATGAGGGGAAGAATGCTAGAGGCCCGTGTACTTGGATTTAGGTGCACGTTAAAGAACACCAGATGGTCGAAATTTCTGGAGCCCTCCACAACGGCATGCCTCATAATCATATCGTGGTTTTTGGACGTAAAACCCTAAAACTTATTATTATTAACTTATCGCGCTGAACAGAATTAAAAGTGGCCTGTAGGCAAAGTGGCCAAAGACCGCCACGTCACCACTCGGCCAAAGCATCTTGGCAGCAAAGAACGCCTATGTCACCAATGTCAGCAACATAAATGCCATTCGTCATTTTTACTTCGGAAGACCTTTGTTTCGGCACCTAACGCCATCTAGACTTACCCCGTTCTCTTTTAAGGCGAAAGCCTTACATGCCTCATCAAACGCGAAAATTCACCGGCGTCCTCCCCATGTGTGCGGCAACAAACGGGACAAAGTCCTGTTAAGCTCCCTTCTCTTTCCTTCTTTCATTCTTCTTCTTCTTCGCCATGAACCTCTGGAACAAAGCGGGGACTTTCAATATTCTAAGAAACTAAGGATAGTTGGTGCTCTACGCATTGACTAAGCTCTTCTGTAGCGCTTCGACATTATAAATATTCTTTTACTGCAATTCTGTTCATTGTCGATCATGATGGTTTCCAAGAGTAGCCTAGATTGCCGCGTTTGAATGCCGGAGTGCGCATGCTTAGCGCATCCTGCGCGAATAGTTCTGTGAAGTGTAAATGCCGTACCGACATGGTTTGCCCTAAAGCCCGCTTTCACCTGGAACTCGGCTATATTAACGTGATAGCGCTAAAGAGCTCGCTTCGCAGAAATTCTGGTGTCGGCGTCGGCGTCGTTGGTTGCGAGCGAAAAATAATCATCTCGTACGTGACCGAAAAATCGACAAAGCTGCAAATAAAATAAGTAATAAAGATGTTGGGTCCGAGTGAGAATCAAATCCAGGCCGTCTGCGTGGCAAACAGGTGTTCTACCACACAGCCACGCCTCTGCTTGGAAAGTGACTTTCATGCTTCATTAACATACGCACAATGTATACGGGTGCCACAGTACGAGATGTAATATCGCAGTAATATTGCGTGGTACAAGCGTACATTGCCATCGGGTGTCACACCATGTAAATATAATAACGACTTGGTGATTTGAAGCCAGCCACCCATTACAACAGGCGCACACATTACTGCGCGTATTCCCTTAAGACCACGTAGTGGGTGCATCGCAAGTTAGAAAAAAATTATCGGGCATAATTGCTCCTTGTTTAAAGCATGCTACCCATTACTTTAGGCACACACTTTAGTGCGCGCATTCTGTTACACACGCGTAGTGGGTGCACTGATACTTCGAAAAAAAATGTCACGCGCACAGACCTTCTCTCACGCCACCTGGCTCGCGACACGCTTGTGGTGTATTCTGTGTCGTCTACAAGCGCCAACAACACCGCGGTCTCTGCCTCATCGGCGAGTTTTGGTGGGGCGTCAGTGACAAGTGGCGCACGACAACGAGGGCGTCCACGCTAGACGGAGGCAGATGAAGGCAAACACGAAAGCTCGGCGTGCTGCGGCGATGCGACCACTTTGTACTTTGTCAATGACATTGCAGTAATGCACAATCTGAACATCTCGAGTAACAACATACAATAAGAAGTATGCACTAAGTGGTCGAAGTACGCACTAGGGGCAGGATATTGCTATCGCGTTCAACTCTTAAAGGCGAAGCCTAAGCGTCCCCCAATTTTTTTTCTCTCTGCTGCCAGTTCAAAAAGCTTGAATGCCCGTTTCAGCACCGTTAAAGCTGCTACATTTACTTTGAAGCTCGATTGCACACCACGAAAAGAACCTGGCAGGACCCTTTATACGCCTCTTACTATCCTCCTCTCTGTAGGTTTTAACGAGACTGTTTGTTGGCCTAGTTGGTACTTTCTTAAGGACATAATTAGGGCTGTCATTGTCCTGTCATCGATACCGTGTTCCTCTCTTTGTGTGTGTCTTCTAATTCGCGGCGTGATTATGACCTCGTCTCTATAGCCTCGCTTCTAGGATGGTCGCATGTCTGTCCCTTCTATAAGTAACAGAGTTTACTTCTACTGCCACAGCTTTGACTCAAATTGTGTTGTTGTTTCTGGAACTCCTGAACTTACGTTGTCGATGAAGCTTATTCTTCTGAGTGAGAAAGTAAAAAAGCATGTGTTGAAAATTAAATGAGGAGGTTAAGAAAGAAGCGGTTTTGTTGAATAAATTCCATTGGTTTGTGTTCCGTACGCTTCAATTCTATCATGGAACACAGAACATGGTCGAATAAGCCCCAAGACGAGCCTTCCTTGACAACCAAACCGTAGTCGGAAAACACATGAATACGTACATGAAGATCAAATATAACTCAACGCATTGTGTGGAATCGGTACGTGCTCCACTCCGGGGTCCTAGAGAAGCGCACGAAAATACGATGCCGAGCGTTATCTCGAACGGGGGCCACGCAACTCGATGCCGCCGTGACATCTAACCCGCCGACGCCGCGGTGTCCATCGGCGCGGAAACCAAAGCCGGCGTGCTGTTCGTCAGCCGCTCTGTCCTCCGGGAAATAAGACAGCCTCGTAGGACGAACAAAGCAGGCAGCCTCGATCGGCTGGGCTTCACGAAACGGCCAACAAATTGGGCCACGTTGGACTAAAAGACGAGATGATGAGGTTTACACACTAGGGCGTCGGAGGAACGAAAACGACGGAGAGATGAAAAAGGGAAAAGCACAGGCTAAGAGCAGCGCTAGAATAAAAAAAGCTGTAGGATGTCTAGATAGATAATATTAAAGAAAGGTGAGCGACGGCGCCGCAGATAGGAAACAGCGTTGGGCAAAGGCGGGCAGTCGTCAACCATAGGGGCGGGAGAAAAGACCGAGCGGCAGTTTCTTTGCGCGTGCTCGAGATTAGCTGCATGATGTCATCGCATGGTGTACGTTAGGGACGGCAGGTCGAGGATGTGAGACGACGCACCAGTTTATAGAAGAAGGGAGGCGGGTACTCGAGGCACAACGTCGCAGGTGGCTGGGACCTGCCGGGCAGGGATTATCTCGCCCTTTCGCGCAAACACTAAGCCCGTTGAGGAGACCGGTCCGCGCTGTGGCCGCAGGAAAATAAGAAAAAAGGCGTGAATAAGAAAAAAATAGCGGGAAGGGCACCCACGATTCGCATGAGAGTGTTCTGGTTAAGATTAAGGCAAATAACGGCCTGAATGCCGAGATTTGTCTCTTCGCTTCGCTTCGTAGGGCAAAAAAATAAATAAAAAAGACGTGAAAGAGAAGCGAAGAGTAACAAAAACGGCAATCGAGAGCAAGCGCTCGCTTCTAGGAAGAGAGCTTGGGACAGAGTGTGTGCTCGCATTGCTTCCGCTCTCGCGATTACGAATGAGTAAGGGCTTTCTGCCGAGCGTGGTCTCTTCGTTCTTTACATTTACTTTGTTCTTTCAGCTTGCTAGGCTATGGCCCTGTGTAGCAGCTGTATTCCGTGTTGTGCCGGGGGCGTCGCAACCTTCCCATCACGATATCGTTTTTTTTTAATCTCTCTCTCTCTTTTCTGAGCTGAGATGGGCTTTACTCTCTGAAGGCTCTTTCTCATCTTCGCGTTTCCTGTGTGTGATCCCTCATATGAAACCTTTCAACTTCTGCTTCCTCTTATCCACATTTCTTTCAGTTTTGCCGCAGAAAAGAACGCGGCAAGCTTGTTCTGCTTAACGCGTTCCTCGGTGATATTGCGGCAAGTGGTGGTCAGCGATGTTGGAAACACGGGCGATACCGGAAGTCGCCGTGCCACATGGCAAGAGTGAAACCGGAGAGTGGGGATTGGCTTTCAGCATGTACTCACACAGAATATTTTTTTTGTATTTTGCCCATGTCTGGCAGAATTATTATTTGCGTACAAACGCCTGCAAATAAGCAAAACAACCGGGAGTGCAATCGCTAATAATTGCTGATTTTTACGTGCCAAAACCAGGATATGATTATTAGGTACACTGTAGTAGAGTTCTTCGGATAGTTTCCGCCACCTGAGGTTCTTTAACGTGCACTGTGACTGCACGGTACACGGACCTCTAGCATTTCACCTCCATCGAAATGTGAAGGCCGCTGTCGGGATCGAACCCGCGTCTTTCGAGTCAGCAGCCGAGCGCCGTAACCACTGTACCATCGTGGCGGTTAGGGAGTGCAATCAGGTAAAGTGCCTTAGAAAAGTGGTATTTCCATGAATAATGTAGCATGCCTTCCGAATACTTAAGAGACATGACTTTGAGGTTTTATTCAATAGCATAGAGAAATAACTCAGGGTCATTAGACCTTATTTGCTGGTTTCTAAATAGCGAAGGCGCGCAATTATGAAATTAAAGAGGTGGCGATAAATCAGAGGCATGAAAGTATAATATGATATTGATAATAGCGCGCGCGTCTTTATAGTTGTGGTTGGCGTCAAGATATAGCCCGAAAGTTTCCTTCGTTGCTTTTTTTAGAACATCACGTACAACTTCACGTGTTCTAAACTTCTATTCTATCATGCTGAAAGTAGATATTCGAGTAAATTCGCAGTGAGAGCTATACGATGCCGAAAAGCGAATGAGAAAGCGCATTTTTCGCTTGTCCGCCTGACTTTGGGGAAAAAGGAAAAAAAAAAAAAAGGTAACAGTCAGCAAGTACTCGTATGTAGTCTGCGTCGCGAATCTCATTCAGTATGAGTCACCACGCTTCAAGCTCAAACGAAGCTTCTGATAGTACCACTAGTTAGAACAGAAAAGATTGTAAGCAGTGTGCTTCGAGCTACATTATTTATCAGTGATATTATTCCTCGGTGACATTTTTCGAGCCAGCTTTGACACCTTAATCTTGAGAGCAAGCTCAGACAGACGAGCACAGTAAAGGCGGTGCGATACATGGTCGACATTTAATTTCTTACAGCACTAACAGCCCTGACGCGCAGCCCGCTGCTGCTACAATTTTTGACGTGTTCCTCACGGAATCAAGTACTTTGGGATTGACCACTGACCATCCTTCAGATAACAGGCGACGCTTCTTAGACTTGTAAACTCTCGTTCTCAAATAGCCATTTATGTTGGCGTTATGCGCCTAGGTCTCAAAACAGCCTTCTCCTTTTTTCCTCTGCGTACTCGAAGATTGTTAAGCGCGGTATTGCAATGGCTTTCATGAAGGCGTCGCTAGATAGGTCCTGTGACCATCAAGTTAAAGCGAGTTGTCGTTCTTAAGCAGTACGTCTGAAGCTTGCAGGTTTCCCAGTAACGCTTTTGACCAGCATCGCCAAAAGCCTCGGGGCAGCCTTTAAAACCAAGCGCTCAACGGCTTCTCAATCAGCGACACATTCGCAACAAACCGTAGTGGTTATCCCTTATGTGCACAAGGTAACGCATAATCTCTAAAGAGTGGTCACCAGGCCAGGCGTTAGGTTGTTGTTTACTGATAGTAATATTCTTGGTGGACTGTGCCAGCAAGTAAATCGAGAGATCGAGAACAAAATATGTAATAAGAAGCACGGGCAGAAGTTTGTTGAATGTTGCGACGGTGTGACGGTGTTGCGCACAAGATTCCTCTTTCTTGCGGGCGTTATTAAGTTGGTCAAACGGGCGGTGCGCTAATAACCGCCTGCGCGAGCATTCGAACAACGTTCAAAAACAAGCTGGAGGTAGTAAATTGTCTATTCATTGTAATGATTGTGGTTACCAGCCATCTTTTAAAGATTCAACTTTACTGTCAAAATACCGAGAAACGCACGCGTGTCATTTCTGAAGCTGATCATATCCACAATAGCGGCGAAGCACGTATCCCCTCGATCTCCCTCCTTCCAAAGAAGTTCGCATTTCTGTCCTATTGAACATTTCTATTGCCTCTGCGCAGGTTGAGTCCTCTTTTTTTTTTCTCGTTTTCTTTCTGTTTCATTGAGATAGTGGTTTAGTATATATATGCTGACTGGAAGAATAAAGCACATTTGGTTGTTAGTCAGCGCCATGGTCTGTGTCCTTTCTTCGTCCCGTCTTTTTAGCGCTGTTTTTCTACCAGAAATATTCGTTCTTGGAACGAGAGATAGAACGGTATATGTAGGTAGAGCATGCTGCTTCCCGTTCCATCAAGATGTGGAAACTCATTTTTCTGCAGTTAACTTTATCTTTTCGTGAACTCACAGATTATCATCTAAAACCAATCATAGAGCTTGTTTTGTCCTGTTGTGGAATACAAACAAGTGTGAATGATAAAACGTGTTTCGTAAAAGCGTATCAGTAAATATAGCAAATAAATATGTCCAATTTAGCTCGGTCGAAGACGAAATATCTTTCGACACTGAACCCGTCCAAATATAGCTTAAGTTCGTCGCGTGCAGAGTAAAAGCAGAGCAAGCGTAAAGCATCTTGGCGTGATCTGTTACGCAATATAATGCTTCCACGTTCTCGTCCAACGTTGCTTAGGTACACTTGACTGTGGCGCAAAATACATTTCGTGAAAAAGGGGCCTAGAGAAGAGAAGGAAGTGAATCGCTTCACTTTCTTCTCTTCTCTACGCCCCTTTTTCGCGAAATGTATTTTGCGCCACAGTCAAGTGTAGCTAAACAATGTAAGCACCAACTCGCCCAAAAAGAAGTCGTTTCGGAATATCATCCAACGTGCTACTTACAGTTCCTCGCGCAATCACGTCGACGGAAACGAACAGAAGTTCTCGCGCCTGTCTCACCCATCCGAGCAAATGACGAGGGCAAACAGCGTCGTCCAAAACCAGCACGGCGTCTGGCCCTTGTACAGTACGTGTGCGGCAATCTAAAGTAGACTGCCTCAGAAAGAACACCGACATTTACGCAACACGTCGATATTACGAACGCCTACACACATTTGCGAGCCCGCGGACACGTCGTGCCGCGTAGAGACGACCCCGGGTTCACACCGACCGCTTTCCCACACCCGCGGCTACAAGGCTTCGTCCATCTCAGCACTGCAGTTGCCGGCACGGAGAGGGACCACGAAATTATGAAGAAGAGGGGAAGGCTTTCGCCAACCTCATCGTACCGAGACGAGAAACAACGAAAGCGAACGGCACTCACGCACGCGCCAACACTCGCACGTGCCTCGACGCCCCCCTTGGTAGGGTTGCTCCATCGTCGTGGCGGCTACAAATAAGGATTTATGCTTCCGCACTGCGTATCACTAAAGCCCTCCGGACGGAGACCCTCTCGTGTTTTCGTTTTTGCGCAAGGCTGCAGAACGCGCGTGGCATTCGTGCAAGAACGAGAAGCTTCCCGAGCTGCCGGTTGCGCCGGGAAGGTCCGGGAGCCACACAGGACGAAGGCAAAGCCCCGCGCCGCTGGCGCGGGAATGATGACTCCGGTCGCAGCGCGCCTCCTCTACACGAACGACGCGACCGGGGCCCGTGGCGCCATCCGTCACAAGCAGCGGATTATCCGTTTATGGAGAGGAATTGGGTCGCCCGGCCGCTTGTGCTTCGGGCGGCGCAAAATCAGAGCCTACGCGCGCGGCTCGGGAACGTTGATCGCAGCCGGAGCTGACGCGATTGCTTCTTCGCCTCGTGCGTCCGTATCATCGGGAACGAACGTGACGCCCGGCGGCACGCACCCCTTTGAAACACGCTGCGCTGCTGATTCGGAGCGGCGCCGGAAAAAATCGGATCATAACGAAGGGCGGGCGGGCGGGCCTTTGAGTGGTTTGTAAGACGTCTCGCGTGCATCGCATCTCGCCGTGCTGCGCATCGCCATTCCGAGGCAGCACCGAAGAGCGACAACTGCATGCTCATCGCTCTAAAGCGGAGTTTCGTGCAGTTTGAGACTGCTTTTCAAATACAGAATTGCGTGTATTAACATTAGCGTCTGTAGCGCCTCCTCTTTTGCTTCCCTCTCTCCTCTCTCTCTCCCTCGCTTTCTCTTTCTGTCGTTCTTTCTCTCTCTTTCTTTGATTCTCTCTTTTTCTTTCCACTTCTGTCTTTCTTCCCTTTCTTTCTGTTTCTTTCTTTCTATGAAATGCTTTACCCTCTCCACTCCCTCTTTCCTTCCTCCTCGCCCTCTATTCCCCTTTTCAACCTGCTTGCAATAGTGTTCTATAAGAGGCTATGTTACGTTGTTGTTTTGATGCGACCGTCAGCAAATTTCTTCCGAATTCACTTTCGACGATCTCATGTCTCTGTAACAAAGGAAGTCTTCAGTAGTCGGTTGGTACACTTCAAATGTTTGTTCCCAATAAAAAAGAAGTACGAAGCTGCGTTGTAGTAATCGTTCTCCCCTACTTCATTCCTTTCGAGTGGCTGTATCAGACAAAAAAAACAGAGATGCATGCTCACGCAACTACGAAATACCCACAACTCACAACATTTCCATGATAGAAAGCTGCGTTTGATCTGCAACGTGATAAGGCATATTATTATTATTATTATTATTATTATTATTATTATTACTATTATTATTATTATTATTATTATTATTATTATTATTATTATTATTATTATTATTATTATTATTATTATTATTATTATTATTATTATTATTATTATTATTATTATTATTATAACCCAAACTATAGCCCTGTTTATCCTTGGAGGGAATCATGCAGGCAACGCGAACGGTCTGAACTTACGCCTTATTCCAGCAGATCAAATGAATGTTCGCATAGCACTTATTTCAACACACTTGTTCTGAAATATATTTCTTGTTCTGTCGCTGTTTCTGGGTTGCACCTTCGCTGCGCGATGGAAACCTTCAGTACCAAGGTCGATACCTACTCGCTTGTTTTTTAAAGGCACTGAAAACCGTTCAGGACATGAATCAGCGTAGCCCCGTCGATGGAAAGATCGTGTCCCGTATTGACCGAAACGAGCACTGTTTTTCTCATAAAACAAGAATTTGTTTTTCCTTCATCGTAACCAAAGAAGGCAAGAATGCATAACCAAAGGAAGCCAAGGAAGGCAGTCCTTGCTTCATTGTCTGTTGCCCTCGTTAGGTTAGCTATAACAAATAAAACAAGGTGAATTAAAATTGCAATTTACAAATGATTGCGGCTTTCGAGTGACACCTTGTTTGCGAATGTGGACAGACAGAAGTCACGAGTGGTGCTACCGCACCGTCACGTGCACCAGTGTGGTTTCGTTCTGCACAATTTGGCTGGGTTTATCCGCAAGCACTGCTATATGCCCTGCTATATAAGGCTACATAAAGCCCTGCTATAAGTGTTCAAGGATTCACCAGCTAGCCCAAACAAGAGCTTTGTTTATTTGTCGGCAGGATATGGATGCCGGAGGCAAGTGATAGAGTGCACTTGTACTTAATAGGAGGGGGTAGGGTAGGTGATGCGATATAACTCTAAAAGGTGGATAGGGCAACCCAAGCTTAGTGAAGCAGCTTTCTGTCTTCAAAAGGGGCTGAAAGCGTCAAAATGAGGATAGTCAACAAAAGTCGCACTCACTATACTCCGATAACCGCCCATCCGTCTGCTTTCTCAATTTACGAGTTGAACTGTCGGCGTCGCTCTCACTTCTCAGTGTTGCTAACGTCTCGACTTGTACTTATTTCGGAGATGGCACAGATAAAATAAAATTCTGATTACAAAATTTTTAGCGCTTTCGTAAATAATCGTTGCATGTCACCGTGTGTATGTACGCACATGCAAAGCTGAAAAATTTCTGGGGAGGAGTGGGATGTTCTCACCCCTGGCTACGCCAGTGTGGCCTGCGCTTCCGAGTAGGGCTTTAAAAACCGGTTGCCCACGAATGATGATGCGAAGTAAAACCAAGAAGAAATCTTAGGAGGCTTGGTGTCCGAGAGGACCTCTTTCTTTCAAAATGCGAAGAACAGAAAAAAAAAAGAAAGACCACGAGCCGGGAGGCGGCTTGAGGGAGACGAAACACTCGCAGAGAAGCGACGGAAGAATCGATTTGTTTGCTGCCTCTGCAGGGCAAGGCCAGATTTGGCCAAGTAGCAAGCACACAAGAGGAGATCGATGACGAGTTCACTTCGTGGCGAAGGGCTGTCTCTCTTGCCCCTTTTTGAAACGACTCGCGAGGATGAATTTTTCAGCGGGACCTCGCGCAAACATTCGGAAGAGTAAGATATACCTTTCCTGTTTGTGTACGCAGGCGTTTCTGTGCGCTGAGTGAAGTTTGCAAACGTCCTCAGTGGCGTTTTCGGGTAATGCTAAAAAATTGTAACAAACTACGTGAGTAGGGTTTTGCGATGAAAGAAAAAAGAACTGCTGGCATGTCGTTTGGCCAGCTCCTGGCGTACTCCCTGAATTCCGCGCTCTCTCGACGGTTTGGCTGTCATATTCCAGTTTCTCGAAAAATGTCAAACTAAAGGAGAAACGGCATGTTTAATGTCTGTCGATGGCAAGGATGGAAGAGACGGATGCAAAGCGTGCGTGCGTGTTCATTTACGATGCAGTGAAACATGAATAACTGATTGCTCGCTCCCTTAATTGCAGCAATACGGAACGCGATTGCAGACGACGCTACAATTTGTAGGATAAATAATGACCCGTGCAAAGATATTTTCACAATTTGCTTACACCAGTTGTGCGGAATGTGTCTCCTTCGCACCGTTTATTCAACTCTTAACCTGCGTTCTTTTGCTTTTTCCAGTATAATGTTTCTAGTAATTTGAATCGTGAATCGCTGTGCCGTCAGGAACTTCTCACAGCGAGACACATTTCCCCGTACGTGGATGTCTATGTTTACTTTGTGCTTCTGGTAGCTTTAATGCCACCAGAAGCAACAATACGAACACTACTGACTGTTCTCTATTGCACCATCGACTCTGTCTCTAAGCCGCTGCAGTCATTGGTGGTGTGTCTTTGGGGTTATTCTTTTTTTTAAACTTAAGAGCTATATAAACTTAAAAGTATATGTAGCTCTTACGGTTACAGGGCCTTCTGTACCCAACCCTCGTATTCTGTTAAAATGAGCGTAAGATCGGAATGAATTATATTTAGCCGGCTTTGGAAACTGAACTCATTTCACTGTCTTGGTTCATGTAGCAGCTTTCGCTATCGTGTGTCTCTACATTTATTGTGAGGTTCAATTTGTAGTTTTCTGCTTGCTCTAAATTGAAGAATTCTCGAAAAGGTTGGTTTCAGACTTCGAAGAACAAAACGTCATCTCGTCTGTCTCTCTACGCGGCGCATTGAGCAGTTCTTGGGCAAGCTGAACGAGGCGCGGAAACTGTTCTGACAGCTCGAGTTAAGATTGCTCCCGAGTTTCAACTTCACCGGTGGGCCGCAAGGGGGTAGCATGTTTTGTAATAACCGTTTGCTCAATTTCCTTTTTTTTTGTTCTTTCTTTTGCGAAACTTTTTAGGTAAAAAGGGGAGGTCTTACAAAACGGCACGTCAGCTTCCTTTTCGACGGGCTCCTTCAGTGTCACATTGCGCCGTTGTGAACAGGAGCAATGGCCTTTGCACCACTGCATAGTTGAAGTACGCACAGAGACAAAAGCGCTCACCGTGAAAGCGTTGCGACAGAGCCTGGAGCTGACGCAGCTTACGTCCTCGGCGTTTCTTCGGAGCCGATTTCGCGGCTCGAAGTTAACAGCCCACTTTAGCGGATCTTACTTCTTCCCTTTTATTGCGATAGCAAATATATGTACACTCTCGGCTGATTTTTGCCGTCGCCGTTGCCGTCGCCGTCATGCCCCGGATATGTATATATATGTATATATGAATAAAACCAACAAAGAAAAATAAATCAGAAGAAAAAAAATTACGAAGTGCGCCACCGGGATCCGAACCTGCGACCCCTCGCTCTTCAGCGCGCCACTTTAAACAAGCCAGCCACGCGCCACCGTTTGTGAGGAATAATAACGGTGAGCTATTTATATACACCATTTAACGCACCATGTAAGAATAATAGAGGCTTTCCATATTAGAAGAAAGGGAGAAGGGTGCGTCAGTGAACCCTCTACAAGTCTCTCGGATAAGAAGAATGCATATCTCAGTTCTACATGCAACTGTTGACTTACGTGGCCTTCCACGTGCGCCTGATAGAATTTTTTGTGTGGGTGTTTTGGCGTGGGTTTTGCGGTACGCTGATAAACTTTGACTGTGACACGTTGTCTTTTGCTGGAAACTATTTAGGTCGACTACCTTTACAATAAAATCAGTTGTGAGCATGCGCTCGTCTGTCCCTTTCGTTCCTTCTTTGTGTTCCGTCTACTTCGCAGTTTGCTAGAAGATGAAACCTTACCAACTCGCCCAGCTTTCAACGCTTGTTACACATATGTGTGTATGTTGCGATTACGATTACGAAACAAAGTACAAGCACAAACCATTTATACTAGTCGGCGACTGGAACGTAGACATTATGGGCAGTGACTGGATTATGCAGTATATGTTGTCTCGATACGCTCTACGGTGCATTTCATATGACTGGGAACAACGAACAACCACCCGAGCAACATGCATAGACTTTGTTTTTGCCAACTTTAGATTAGATCCACTCGAAGAACCATTCGCTCTCCACTTCACAAACCACAAAGCAGTGATATGAAGGGAAAATGGAATCCAGAACTCAAGACGATATACGAATTATAACAAGTGGATTAAAATAGAAGAGCATTAAAGAGGAACCAAATAAATAAATAAATAGGTATATATATATATATATATATATATATATATATATATATATATATATATATATATATATATATATATATGTGTGTGTGTATACTTTATGTCACTCAACTTACGTTCGCAGTATCGCAGTAGCAACGCGCGTGTGACGTACGGTGACATACCGGTACGATACCCAGTGCTTTGCCACTCGTCATGATTCACATTAGCGGAGATGCGGTAATTTTTTAGATGCGAAGCATCTTATGGCGGAGTTGAATCCGGTGGTGGTGTGCGGCGTGACCACCCTTACTGCGCATGCGCAAGCCCTCTCCGCACGCCTCCTCTCTACACACCTCCTCTCCGCTTCCCCGCCCCCTCTGCCCCTCTTCCTCTCTCCACTACCCCTTTCACGCGCATCAGTCTCTCCTGCGCAACGCCGCGGTGAGCGCCAGCGCATGCGCGTCCCCTCCCCTCTCTCTCTCTCCTCTCCTACGCTCACTCCCCCCCCCCTCTTGCGCGCCTGTCGACCGCGTTCCCCGCTCGCCCTGTGAGAATTAACGGCCAGGCTAGCGGGAAGACACGACGCGCGTAGCGTTCCCCTTCGCGTTCCACGACGCGAGGTCGGTAGCATGCACAACGAACGCCAACGAAACGCGATCGTGCAAGTGCTCCGGCTTCGCATCGCCTCATGGTCCTCTTTAGCGGGAGATGGTGTATTTTTTTTATAAACCCAGTCTAGTACGTCTGTTTCATATGATTGTTTCGTTTACTGTGTGTCGAGTGCACACAATGTGCTGGATAGTTCTCGGCGTGTTTTTTGTTTAAATCATCAATAAAAACTTCCTCATAAAATTGCATATTTACAGTTAAGCCGCGCAAATATAAGTGCATGCAGTGATGAAACGGTAACGCGCTGTTCTCGGGCAGGGTGGTGCCAGATGGTGCCACGGCGGCAACAAAGTTTTCGGATTGAGCTCATCTTTCGTTGGCTGGTTTATATTCTTTGTATGTTCTTTTCGTTCCACTCGGGAAATAGCATGTCCTTTCCATACACTTAGGGCATCTTAGGCTCACTTATAAATGGTTCTAGACATGAGCGAGCGCTCTACCTGACAAGGCAGCACCGGTAGCGCGAGCGTAGAGATGGATGGTGTCCCGCAGCGTCCGCCTCAATTTTCTCCGCATGCGATATTCATAGCGGCGCTTTCCTGCTCGGCACGATTGTCGGCTTCTTCGCGCTCGTTGCGCCGTCGCCAGATCAAGACGCACGCGATGGGCCAACGGCGCTGCAAGGCAGCGTGGCAGGATTCCGAGAAGAGATCATGCCACTTGAACGCAAAACTTGCGGTAGTCCTTCCAAGCAGCTACCTGACGGTGTTACGACGTGCGAGAGACAGACACGGCACCACTCGTCAGGAGCGACAGCGGCAGGTGTTCGCTGACCCGCCGCAGTGACTCGGCAGTTACCTGTGGCTGGGCGTAGATTTGGGAAATAGATAAGCGGATCATCGCTAATCGTCGTGTGTGTGTGTGTGTGTGTGTGTGTGTGTGTGTGTGTGTGTGTGTGTGTGTGTGTGTGTGTGTGTGTGTGTGTGTGTGTGTGTGTGTGTGTGTGTGTGTGTGTGTGTGTGTGTGTGTGTGTGTGTGTGTGTGTGTGTGTGTGTGTGTGTGTCGACACTTACCGTTACCTCGGCGTTATAATTACTAATCCTCTCACGTAGTCTGTGCACATAACAAATCTTCTAAACGACTGTTCTAAATAACTTGACCTCCTCAAACGATCATTTTTTCTGTCCCCAATCCCTATACGCAAGCTCTCTTACGAAACGTTCATTCTAACAAAACTTGAGCATGCCTTAGCAATATGGAACCCTCACCAGACTAATCTTATTAACTCACTAGAAGCAGTCCAGAATCGTGTAGCACGTTTTATCGCTTCAAGCTACGATTGGCGCACAATATAACCTACATTAAATCATCCCTAAGCATACCTAGTCTAACACTTCGCCGGAAGATTTAACAACTTTCCCTTTTCCACCCACTGTGGAAAAGGGGAAGTTCACTCATCTGAGAAACAATATTTTGCTTCCACCCAACCGCACTTCACACCGTCTGTTTAATAACTTGGGTGTACAACGCTTGCACGGTAATTCTAGTGCATTCAACAAATTTTATTTACTGACGGCTATTGGACTATGGAACGCGCTACCCGATGATATAGTAAGTAAAAAAGATTGCAATAAATTTAGGCACATACTCTCATGTTTTCTTATACCCTTAATCTGCCACCACTACACTGTTATTTCATGTCTACCAGTCGTACCACTCTTCTGTTGCATTGTCTTTATGTCTCCTTTTTTGAATTCATACATGTATATTGTATTTTTCAAACACTTTTATCATTGTATAATAATGATCACGCTAATATTAATGCTCTTGTCCCCCCCTTATGTAATACCCTGAAAAGGGTCTTCAAGGAACGATAACTGATGATGATGATGATGATGATGATGATGATGATTCGGTCATGTTTTCTGATTCGTGCAAACGCTATTTTTGTGTAGTAATTACGTCACTACTTATAAGGCACATTCAACATAAACAAACGAGCACTCGCGAGAGGTATGTACGCTGTCTCTTAGCTGAGACAGCGTACATACCTCACGCGAATGAATTCATCTGGTTGTTAGTGTTCTGTCATGTCGTTAGAACTGTAGACTGTGTACTATGTCGCGATGTTTAAAGCTGTTGTTTAAGATGTACGAAATAACTTAAGCACTCATAGGAAAAGATGCGCCTTTTGTGGCGAAAACATCATGCATATACCCAAATAACCGTCGTATTTGAGCATTTTATGTATACTCATAACAGGGGGCTTCGGGTGGCGTTGTTTACGTTCAATCTTCGCCGTTTCGTCGAATATGACAGGATCCCCGGGTACAGAACCACATCATATATGCGGCGAACGTCGCGTCGTTTAGCAGTCGCAAAAAGAATGATGAAGACGGATAACGCTCTCCCTTTCGTAAAGTGGGCCAAGGTCGAGCACTTGTCAATTCTCTGTTTCACTCAGGGTTCTCTCTTTATTCATGGCGAGTGACGGAGTAGCTTCTTGCGGTGTAGCAACGCGCATGTCAAGGTCTTCCGATGTCTTTCCCCCGGACGCCGTGCAGACCCTTAAAGGGGCCCTGCAACACTTTTCCAAGTAGCCATAGAATAACTTCACTAAAGGAACTTAGTGCATCACGAACCGAACGCCGCAAAAATTTTTAGAATCCGTCCAGTACGAGAGGAGTTACGAAGATTTGTCGCATGCTGTAATTACTTTCTCTCTTCTCTCGCGCCGACGAAAGGGCTGGAAGCTAAGCAGGGGGGGGGGGGGGGAATGGCACGGGGGAAGAAGGTACGTCACGCGCACCTCCTGACCTTGAGCACATTCCCTTTTTTTTCCTTCGAACGCGTGGCGTACTTTCAATTCGATCGCGCGTGCGCGCGCGGGCGAGTGGCGGCCTCTTGCGGCAGCCGCAGTAACTACCGAGCGCGCCTTGTTCAAATCAGCCAAAGGCGTGGAACCTGTCTGTGACGCCGTAGGCATCATTTTTTGTTGAGAGAACAGGAAGCGCTATTAGATTCGAAGTATCTCTTGCTCGGGGGATGTCACGCGGTGTGGTAATCCGCACGCGGCGTAGTAGTCCGCACTCACACTACGCATGCGCAACTCTCCTCCTTCCCTATCTCCAAAAGCTGCTCGTTACTCTCTCCACTTCTCTACCAGCACCTCCTTGCGCTTCTCCTGCGTTCTCGCTTCTGCTCTCACGGCGCATACGCTACTCTCCTCCTCTAGTGTCCTCTCCTTCAAGTGGTAGAGCGCTGCGCGCGTTCAGTCCAGCGCTTGCCTCCGTTGGCTCCTCTGAAATGCGGGCTCGACATGCCGAAATTCTCTCCTGCGCAGCGCCGCGATGAGGGCCAGCGCATGCGCGTCCCCTCCCCCTCTCTATCTTCTCCTACGCTGCCTCTCTCTCGCGCGCCTGTCGACCGCGTGCCCCGCACGCCCTGTGAGAATTAACGGCCGGGCTAGATGGAAGACATGACGCCCGTAGTGTTCCTCTTCGCGTTCCACGACGCGAGGTCGGTAGCATGCCCAGCGAACGCCAACGGAACGCGGTCGTGCAAGTGCTCCGGCTTCGCATCGCCTCATGATCCCCTTTAGCGGGAGATGGTGTAATTTTTAAATGCGAATGCATTTCTTAGTCGGGCTATGTCAGGCGTCGGTGTTCGCGCGCCTCTCCGCTCTCACTCCCTCTCCCATAGCAACAGCTGCGGGCGCGCGCGCTTATCCTCGCCCCTAGCAACCGGAGCAGGTGGTGCGGGCGGAGTAGGGGAGAATGAGTGGAGAGGAGGAGCACGCTCTGACGTTTGAGGGCGCTCGCATCGCGGGAGCTCGGCGGAGCTCCCGCGTGTGTGGAGAGAATGTAGGAGAGGGTAGGTGCAGTGCTTCGCCGCTCCTTCTCTCGCCGTTCGCTCTCTCTCCTCCCTGCGCCACCGCCTCAATGCAGTGCGTTTGAAACGCGTTTGTAGCGTTTGTGCTGCCTTGGCACAGCCTGAAAACAGCCCGTTCTAAACGTGTTTGTGCTGCATTGAAGGCGGTGGCAACATCCCTGAGATGATTACGAACGCACGTAGGAAGCGTTCGTTGAAAGAGGCGCCCAAAAGGGAGACACTGGAGCGCGTCGATGTGTCCAGCTTTACGCCATTAAAATTACTACGCCGTGTACTCTCAGCGCAAGAAATGCATTCGCATTTCCTCACGGTTCCCTTCGGGGAGGTGGGGGCATTTTTTAGCTGACTTTGCGTATTTATTGTACCGATCGGCAGCGTTTTCTGACCATGCTGAAAAGGTGTTGCAGGGCCCCTTTAAGTCGTGTACGCGGTCAGGCCTCTGCTGCTCATGCCCTACAAACGACAAGCGACGTATACGTTTAACGGATGATCTCGAACAGCCTTTTATTGCGATAGCAATTATATGGACAGTCTCGGCTGAATTTTGCCGTCGCCGTCGCCACTGTCATGCACCGTATATGTATAAGTATGTATATATATGTAAAAGCCCCAAAGAAAAATAATTCAGAAAAATGCTTCCGAAGCGCGGAATCGAACCAGGGACCTCTTGCTCCGCAGCGAGTGGCGCTATCCACTACGCCACGAAACGCTTTTTTTTTTTTCTTTATTGCCTCACAAAGTATTTTCATACACTAATCGTAAACCAGGGAACAGTACAGTGATACACCACCAGCTGTTAGCTGACTACATCTTAAAACTTTGGCATGTGTAACAACAACTCCACTCTGGGAACCCACTCCGGTACATCCATCTGCACTTTCTGCATTTCGACAAAACGAGAGACACATTCGCGAAAGTAATCGCGAACAGGTCTGACTTCCACATCGGCATTGTGAAAGGCCGTTCGGGTTTGCCATATA
The DNA here is from genome assembly GCF_013339695.2 of Rhipicephalus sanguineus. Taxonomy (NCBI): domain Eukaryota; kingdom Metazoa; phylum Arthropoda; class Arachnida; order Ixodida; family Ixodidae; genus Rhipicephalus; species Rhipicephalus sanguineus. The sequence continues at coordinate 21,495,261 of NC_051177.1, read as the reverse complement.
CTATGCAGGCCCAGGAGCATAATAAGGAGTTAAAACATTTTTCTTTAAATTGCACACCGGCACTTTACCAGTTAAAACATGGTTGGAAGATAAAGGCTTATTTGTACCATGGGGCCCAGATTGTTTTCTATGCAAAAAACCAGAGACAATTGAACACGTTTTCCTAGACTGCTGGAGTGGGGTGTTTTTTTGGGACATATTACAAAGAACTCTAAAAAAGAAGTTACCGTTAAATTCACATGGAATCCGGTTTCTCTCGGTTGAAAATGAAGATGGCGTACCTTACTACGCCACGAAACGCAGATACTCCACGTAGCTAACGGCGAGCGTTATATACACACCCTTTACCGCTTGACGGACTCGGAGACGGCAGGCGCTAATAAGCGTTTCTTCATTACCAGCGAGATGGCGCTAGGAGCCCGACGGGTGCATTTAAAAGTCGTTGGCGAGCTCGCTCGCTTCTTCTTATATTTGCGCATGGGAGAACCTTGCCCTTCCGCTGTCTGCTCGCGCGGTTTTCTCGTGGTGAGGGTAAGAGGAACGTTTCAAGCTTTCACCGTGATGTCCGCGCTCATGTTACGGCGCGTACGAATGTCATTCGAGCTCAGGGACGCCGCTAAACGAACAAACAGAAGATGAGCGCGAACTATCAAGTGTCACAGCTCGACACTTAAAGCACGCTAGTTTCCTTCGCTGCTTCGGCCGCCTTTGCAACAGGAGCGCTGTTCAAACTGAGAGTATCCATTGGCGAGCCTCACTTAGTATAGCATTAATTTCTTGCTATCGCATTCATTGCTTCGCCCTTGCGGCGAAACTGTGACTTTTTTATTCTTTCCCCAGTTTAAACATTCCCGTAAGCTTATAAGTTGATTTTCTTGCATCAGAATGTGCTTTCCATTGTGTCACTGTGGAGGAGAGGCATTATTTGCTCGTTTTCTTGACAGCGACATTCAGTGAGCGAACTACAGTCTGTTAAAACCTAAGAATAAATACAAGCTTCGCCCCCAGGACTGCGGCGCGCCTGTCATTCTGCTGAGCAAGACATTCGTGCTAGGTGGTTTCCGTTCTAAGAAAAAGTACTTTTTCGCTGCTAATGCAAGTATTACGCATATTACGAATTAAAAGTCTGTCGTCCCTTGTTAAAGTGTTACGTTTGGCTGAGCAGTGAAATCAGAATCTTTGGTGAAATTTACAAGGAAGTTAAAGTTTTCGACCGAGAACCAGCCACAGGAACATGTTCCTGTATGGCATAGCCACCGTTACCAAATACACGAGAGGTGATTGACGTCATGTAAACAGTCAATTGTCATTGGATGGGGTATTTATGAAAATTCTCTCTCGGTGGGACAGTGATGGCAGTGGGCGGAGCTTAAATTTATTGTTGGGTTGTAGCCGACTATAAGAAAGCTGTATTGGGGACAATGGTGGCACACCAGTCAAAGTATGGTGTGAGTAAGTAGGGAGAAAAACAAACGCTCACACATTCAGCGCATTTCTAAAGTTAGCGTAGTATAGCCACCCCAAAAGCCAACATGCCTGCACATAGCCGTTCCGTCTGTTCACTCACTCATACACTAAAAATCACAGCATATCCACGGAGTGAATGATGATGAGTGGGCGAAGCTGTGGAGGTTCATCGGTAAACCGTGAATCTTCCGTGAATTCTGCCCAGTACATCATCACCGACGTGAGATCGGGCGCGTTTATACTAAAGGTTCGATGAGTTATGACGACATGCAGCTCACTTTAATTTTACATGTACGCTGTGAATTTTCATTGTTTAGAAAACCATTGCTTTAGAAAACATCTGGCGTCTTTTGTTAAGCAGCTGGCGTCTTTTCGTTTTGCTTTAGAAACATCTGGCGTTCTTTCGTTTTGCTTTTAGAAAACATCTGGCGTCTTTCGTTGGTTTATTTCATCAATCAACGGCGTTTTGAACAAAATTTTTATCGTTTAATCACGCACAGGAGTAATCTCACCAGGCACTACCCTGGAGGTAAACAATGACTGCTAATGGGAATGAGAGACAGAAGTCGGCTTTTAGCTAACACTTACACTTCTACTTCTACTAACGTTTCCTACTGGAACATGTCAATGGCTGCTAATGGGGAATGAGAGACAGAAGAATTCGGCTTTTAGTTAACGCGCACGCTGCGAATTTTTTATTGTTCAACAACGCACAGGAAAAATCTCCCACCGGCACCACCTTGGAGGTCAAGATCTGGTACTAGCGTTACGACTGGTTACGCACTACTACGAGGGACGAACGGGTGCCGCCTTAAGGAGCTTCGCCCCTAAAAATGAGGTTTGACTATGATATTAGTGTCAACTTTAGAACGCACGAGTTGGCGAAAATGAACACGATTGTGAGCGCTAATGAATGCCTGTATCTGAGTGCACATGTCGATGAACGCGAGCATCGACGAATAACTAACAATGCACAAAAAAGCTTGAGTATGAATGTTATTTAAAGAACCCCTAAACCACCAACAGACGCTCGCGTGCTCCTCTCCATGCCTTTCCTTCATGGACAACAGCCGTCATGACGTCACCTGTATGATTAGGTGACGTCTCAAGCAAAAGACGCTGTCAATGGGCGAACAAGAGCCTGTGTTCTGCTAGCAGATGCCCGCGTTTCTTGCGTCTTCACCTCGGACGCTGAGGAAGGGCACTCGGAGAGGTGGATAGACGAGCCGACGAACGCAGCCTAGCGAAGGAAAGAGCGAAACGACAAAACGCGTGCAACTCCGCCAGCGTTCGCAGTAGACTCGTGCACAACTGCAACGCCACAACTAACTTTCGACCTCTGCGTGGTTTGGGGGCCCTTTAAAGGGGAGCTGAGGCTGACATCAGTTAAGAGTCTGTGAGTGCATAGCCGTGAGAAACTATTGGTGAGTGGGCATCGGTGTCTTCTTAAGGGTATTTCTCGTGGTACCTCGCGTCCCCCAGTTTAGAACCAGTGAGGTCTCGTTAGCTTTCTGGTATATAATAAGGGCTCCGAAGGCACTTGAGGGTAAGGTGCTCACTCATCACGTCATTACATGGTTCCCGGCGCACGAGGGCGCGCATGGGCGTAGGCAGGGGGGTGCAAAAGGGGCACTTGCCCCCCTCAAGCTACACCGGCACTTGGCCCCCTTTCAAGCTATGCCAGCTCTCCCCCCCCCCCCCCCCCGCTCCCCCAGCCGCGATGCAACACGGGTTTGCACCCCCCAAGGCAAAATTCTGCCGACGCCCACGGGTAGGGGGTTGGCCAACGTTAATTAGTTGGCCCATGCCCAGGCGCGAGGTCTTGCCGGCCGCGCCGGGCACTAAGCCGGTGTGCCGGGTGGGACCGGCGACGGGCTTGGTCCGACCTTTTCGGAGGCTGACCCACCCCGCTTCAGGGACATTCTCTCCACCTTTAACGAGATCACTAGCCACTACCAGATGAGCCGCAGGGCTTTCCCCTTGCCACATCGAAATCTCACGAGGCCCCAGACCGTGACTCTCCGGCTTCTGCAGACAAAGTCGTATCCCACACTCTCCGTCTTCAGTAGGTACACAGAGGTCTCCCCTCTGTGTCCCCACTGTGGGGCGGTTAGCGACTCTAAGCACATGCTCTGGGCGTGCCCCTCTTTGCAGCACCACACAGACCACGGCTTGACGGAGGAAGCCTTTTCTACTTTCCTCACGAGCCACGACTGGTTTGATCAACTCTGGGCTATCCAGAAGGCCCACGATGCGGCGGTGAGGCTTGGCCTCCCTGTCCCAACGTGGGAGCGGCCCGCAGTCTTGCCCCTATAAAAACGGGGTGAAGATTCTTCCGGACCCGAATAAAGTTTATCTATCTATCTATCTATCTATCTATCTATCTATCTATCTATCTATCTATCTATCTATCTATCTATCTATCTATCTATCTATCTATCTATCTATCTATCTATCTATCTATCTATCTATCTATCTATCTATCTATCTATCTATCTATCTATCTATCTATCTATCTATCTATCTATCTATCTATCTATCTATCTATGGGTCATTCCATGCCAAATCACCCAGCATTTTTCCGACCATCACAAATATGGCTGAAAAAATTTCCACGTTTTTCTTGAAGTTCAAAACTCGTTCTGCTCGTTTATTTTTGTTACCAAAAATTTTCCCGCCTGTTTGTGAGAGTCTGTAGTTTTGCGCCGACTGAGCTAAAGGGCATCAAACAACAATTTTTTTCAAAGGGCGTTTATAGGATGCACTCAATAAAATGGTATTTCCGGCAAGCTAATGAAGTGATGTAACTGTAAAAATAATGACTTATTTATGTATATCGATTCTTCGAGGGCTTTTCGCACGAGCAAAATTGAATAAAGTTGCAAAGTTTGATATTTTTTTCCAGGAACAAGGCAAACTCAAAGGGTAAAAAATTAATTATGTACTGGAAGCCTGTTCGACATAGTACAAAAGAAAAATAATTTAGTTGCTGAAGGTGTAGCAAATCGTCTGAAAAAAAAATTGCGAATTTCACTTTTTTTTGAGAAAAGCTCTGTATTCATCGTCAAAAAACTTGCCTTGGTGTTCGGACTAAAAATATGCACGATACTTCATTTGAAAGCTCTATGTATTAGCTGAACATAGACAAAGTTACAAACGGGTATTATTTTTTTAACTTGAGAAATATTTTTTCGAAATTTTGTATCTCCACCAGCTTTTCGCCGACGTAACTCAAGCGGCATGAAGCACTCACAACGGCAATATTCAGTCCATGCCCACTGACCTGGGATGCAGACGTCAAGCATGGTGCTGTCTATAAAGCAACCCCATTTCCTTTTCCATTACTTTATAGACAGCACCATGTTTGACGTCTGCATCCCAGGTCAGTGGGCATGGGCTGAAGATTGCCTTTGCGAGTGCTTCATGCCGCTTGAGTTACGTCGGCGAAAAGCTGGTGGAGATACAAAATTTCGAAAAAATATTTCTGAAGTTAAAAAATAATACCCGTTTGTAACTTTGTCTATGTTCAGCTAATACATAGAGCTTTCAAATGAAGTATCGTGCATATTTTTAGTCCGAACACCAAGGCAAGTTTTTTGACGATGAATACAGAGCTTTTCTCAAAAAAAGTGAAATTCGCAATTTTTTTTCAGACGATTTGCTACACCTTCAGCAACTAAATTATTTTTCTTTTGTACTATGTCGAACAGGCTTCCAGTACATAATTAAATTTTACCCTTTGAGTTTGCCTTGTTCCTGGAAAAAAATATCAAACTTTGCAACTTTATTCAATTTTGCTCGTGCGAAAAGCCCTCGAAGAATCGATATACATAAATAAGTCATTATTTTTACAGTTACATCACTTCATTAGCTTGCCGGAAATACCATTTTATTGTGTGCATCCTATAAACGCCCTTTGAAAAAAATTGTTGTTTGATGCCCTTTAGCTCAGTCGGCGCAAAACTACAGATTCTCACAAACAGGCGGGAAAATTTTGGTAACAAAAATAAACGAGCAGAACGAGTTTTGAACTTCAAGAAAAACGTGGAAATTTTTTCAGCCATATTTGTGATGGTCGGAAAAATGCTGGGTGATTTGGCATGGAATGACCTCTATCTATCTATCTATCTATCTATCTATCTATCTATCTATCTATCTATCTATCTATCTATCTATCTATCTATCTATCTATCTATCTATCTATCTATCTATCTATCTATCTATCTATCTATCTATCTATCTATCTATCTATCTATCTATCCGTGTTTTTGGATAAATCCGAAAAAAATTCGATAAACACTCGCTGGTCAAATTTTTGACAATTCGGATTTATCCGATAATCATTCTAAAAAGAAACAGGGCGTGCAAACACGGACACAAGAAAGAGATCAGGACACCACAAACGCCGACTAACAACTGAAGAGACGCACAACGGCTGAAAAGAAAGAAGGCACGAAAACTTATCTGCGCATGCCCATACGAATACGAATACGAATGAATACGTACCAACTAGCTCAGCTCTCTGTTATTCTTATCCGATAAACTCCGATTTTGATGGCCAATATGACCCTGTTCCATTCTTTATCGAAAGGGCATGCTTTAAGCGGTTATTGATACATCGGCCGCTTTGGCCAATATCAACTCTACTTCACGTCAACAGTATCTCGTAGACCACACCCATCACATATTTAAAAAAACGTCTTGTCGCGCACGGAGCGAGAGAAGTCAACGTATGTAGGGCCCCCTGCAGCGAGACGACATATTGATATACGGTCCCCTGGCAGCACTGGGACACGTCAGACGACATCGAATGTACGGACCTCGATAAGTATGCTTGCGCCTATAACAACAAGCTTTAAGGTTGTAAGACGCACAAACATAGGTGTTTTGTATTAACGTATTTTCGCTTGTGTTTATATGTGTTTGTGCGTTCAAAACTTCCAGATAACTGAAAAATGCTTTGCGTGTTCTGATGTTCTCGCGTTCAGAAATCGCTTGATCTAAGATATTGGAATATTTTTTTAAAAATAATGCAAAAGTAAACTCCGACTTTAAGAGAATCGGGGATTTACGATAAATAAACTCCGATAGACGACGAATTTCGCGCCAAAAGATAAGCTCCGAAAAACACCCTCCGAATTTCACGAAAAATAAACTCCGAAAACACGGAGCCCTATATGTAATATATCAAGGCTATAGGGCTGCGTATCCATTCCAAATTTAAGACACGATGTCTTCGGCATTCGGCCAGTGTTCATGTACGAATTTCATTTCCGGTTCAGTAACGTAACATCAGTAACGTATTAGGGACAGTGTACTGGCAGTAGTAACATTATAGTTATTAGAACCTGCGTAAAGGAAAAAAAATATTCACAAAAAAAAATTCCATGACCATTTAACATAAAATCAAGAAGCGGACTATGTCTCTTCTGGTCGGGAAGTGACGACATAATAGGAAAGAGAACAGAACGTCGAAGAAAAAAAAATGCGACAACGCTATTTTTGTCGTTTTCTGTTTCCCTTCCTGTTCGTTGAATATTTCCACTGCTCTTGCAATAAGCCGCATATTTTGAGACCTCCTACCGCTATACAACACCGACCGGTTAAGCATCAGGGTCCCAGAAAGCACTGTTGCAGCGTAGAGGCGCAGGCATCGTAGAGGTTAGATCGTTCAGTAGATTTCGTTTGCATCCTCTCGGTATTCCGCTCGAGGATTTGTCCTTGAGGCAGACTCACAAGCTCTACGTTCGCACCGCTAAAAGTGTGTTCTTTTTCTTCTTGTACCGTGGTGAAATAGTCTCCGTTAGATTCCAATGATGTTCGATGCAAGTTACTTAACACCTCCCCTTTCATGTAATTTTTTGTTTTTCCTCAGACCAACAGCCTGTGGCTGCCAGAGTAGGCTTCGTTCAACAGGTGTAAATACCGACGCTATAGAAATCTAAGTGAAACATTTCGTCTCGCGTTGTATCGTTACGCACCCGTCAGTGCACGCACACCGGCAAAGAAATCGCGACTAGACGTCAGTTCTCTTTCAATTTGTCTATAGCATGAGAAGAGAGCCTCTTTTTCCTGTCTCGTATTTCCAGCGTAATCGGCGAAGGATGTCTTGGTAGGAGTGCCCTTGTTTCAGCGTCGAGTCCCCGCACGCGCTTATCCAGTCTCTCGATGTTTGCATAAGTAGCACGCTCATGCATGCATACGCGAAGCAGCAGCAGCTTTTCATGCTCGCGAGGGAAGTAGAGCGGATCTCGGGGAGTGACAGACGCATATCCCGAGCGCGCCGTAGTAAAACACGCCTCCCGAATGTCCTACGGGAACCGCTGTTTCTCGTCCTCACGTCCTCTCTCTCTCTTTCTTACAGAATTTCTGGTGTCGCATTCATGTTCCGCTGTCTCTTTATTCATATCTCGAGCGCATCATCTGGTTTCTCTCTAGTGGAAGGCTTTCTCTTGAGGAAAGATTCCGCTTCTTTATTTTAACGAGAAAAAAAATCTGTTTCCAAAGAAGCCGGCTCATTTTGTCGGAGTAGGACGAAAAAAATATGTTTCTTGTAGGAGGAGAGCGCAAGATAGGCTCGTGCTATCAATTCCACATTTCCCGACGGTGGTGGAATACGAAGTTCCTAGACGAACCGCTCGTATTGTATGCTTACACAGTTGGCCCAGCTTCTGCAAATCTTTGAAGCCCAGAATAAGAAGTGGTGTGATGTGTACTACGGCGAGCACTGACAGTAAGGTCAGTGCCCTCGTAGCGCGAGAGGACTGCCTACCTCGATTATACTGAACTTTGCTATGTTTATCGTTTATGAACAGCACACGCATGCGCACGTGTAGCAGGAGTTGTGACTGAAGACACGCAATCCATGGTAGTGTCCTAAAGCATACAAAACACCATTGTGCATAAACGTTTCAGGAACGTATCAAAGCAATGTAAATTCACAGCGTTTAAATTGAGGGCCCGGTAAATCGGAGCAGTTCCCTCTATGTTAATTATCGTGATTTGCAACGACTTGCGTTGAAACTCCTCGATGGGCAGAGAAATGTAAGTTTATTTTTTATTGTACTTATGACACCTCTCACTTTGTGTCTTGAGCGCGAGGCCCACCACTGGACATGCTGGCGCCACAATCGGCGTGACGTGCTAGGCAGGATCACGTGTTTACAGCGGCAGCGTAGTCTGCCTCGGGAGCACCGACGCGCGCTGAAAACGACATTCTAGAATGTCACATGGGCTGAAATTCCGATTTAATTATTTACTCTTTTTTCGGTTTATATTCGGTGGACCAGTGGTGAGCAGGGGGATTTGCCGAATTTTTGTGGCACATACATTTTAGAAAGTATTCTGTTGAGTAGATAACTCTCCGGGGAGTTACGTTTTGCTCATATTTGTTGTTACTCACGTCAACCAATTCGGCCAGTTCTCCAGCTGCCGTTTGAGCTCAGTCTGGGTGGCCACAGTTCCTTTTTTTTTTATTTGAAGGTGAAGGCCGTTTCATGATTATGATAACGTTCTGTTGAACGTTTTGTTCAGTAGGTAGCTCAACAGAACAACAGGCTCGCGTTGTTACGAATGGCCGAGTTATATACGGCTTCGCTGTAAAAGACACGAATAGAGTGCCACTCGATGCTGCGAAATGACAGCAGCGATCGAATTCCGAGAAATGCGCCTCCTCAACTTGTAAGCATTGTATTTTCAGTGGCTTCATCCGAATATTCGTGTTCTCTCCGTACATTCCGTTTATTCCATTTACCCATTGTCCATGCGTAGCGTCGTAAACAGACGCGCGTCTCGTTGACCTCCCTGCCTTTCTTTTTTTCTCATCTCCATCCATCCATCATCATCATCACCATCATCATCAGAACGTTTTTGAACAATGCGATTGGGCTTGCTGGCAAGATTTTAAAGCTACATTGAAGATAGGATTGACAAAGAAACGCACGGAAAAGGCACCCCGGAAAGATCCTGTTATTTGCTCAATAAGCCTTTGTCCCCACTATCCTGCGCGTAGGTAGCTAAGAAATCTCGAGCTGTAAAGTCCTGCTCAGAGCAAAGTCTAGCAGATGATATCGAAGACGACCTCCATAGCGTTATTTGAAAACAGGTTGACGGTGAGTACGATAAATTCAGAGGAACCATACCGGAAAGAAAGAAAGAAAGAAAGAAAGAAAGAAAGAAAGAAAGAAAGAAAGAAAGAAAGAAAGAAAGAAAGAAAGAAAGAAAGAAAGAAAGAAAGAAAGAAAGAAAGAAAGAAAGAAAGAAAGAAAGAAAGAAAGAAAGAAAGAAAGAAAGAAAGAAAGAAAGAAAGAAAGAAAGAAAGAAAGAAAGAAAGAAAGAAAGAAAGAAAGAAAGAAAGAAAGATTAGGATCGGGATGTTGGGAATCGAAAGGGGAGAGATTGAAGCGAGCGTCCTGTAAAAAAACAGGCCCGATCTGTTCAAGACGGTGAAGCGAGGAGGCCAAGGGAGTGCCTTCACCTCAAGGAGGCGAAATCCTATCCGGCCTCTATCCCGGTCGCGTATTTGACAACCGTGTCTTTCTTCCGCTGTAAAAGTGAAGGGACCCGCTTGCATCCGGAGTGTAACGGATTGGACCGTGGGGGCGCGAATGGGACAGGGCACACAGAATGGAGTGCGGCTGCATAGATAAAGGACGTCGCGGGAAAGAAACGCCGAAAGACGAGAAGACAAAGCTCGCAACGAGGTCTCCGGTATAGAAGTTAGAAAATCCGAAGCAGGAAGAAGAGGACGAAGGAGGCGCGGGAGAGTGATAGGATGGGAGCGGGCGTCGGGAGTGAAGTGGTAGCACGACGAGACGAAATGGCGGAGGCCGAAAGGGAGCGGTGAAAGGTTTTCGCGACGGGGTGTTGCGGGAATAGACGGGCCCCGCGACGACTGTCTTTCGGCCATCGCCGACTCTGTTTGCAAGACAAAAAAAGGGCTGGTGATCTCTCCGTTCCTTGCGTTTCGTGTTCCCGAAGCGTTAAGGAAAGTGCTCCAGACGGCGGCTTGTGTCAAAAGGTTACCTTTTTTTTTTTTCAGTAAGTGTCACCTTCCAGAGTGCATAATGTGAGTCCGCTATTTGGCTTTCCTTGGGCGACGTCGAGAGTGAGAAAGAGTGGGTCAGACATTTTCTATTTCGCTGGTTTCACTGAAGGACCACGGGAAACGGAAAAAGTGGTCATGCCGGATACTTGTTCTCGGGAGATTTGATGATGGCAGTGGCTCCATACATCAGCTGCATTTCTGATAGAAATAAAGCTTCATGGATTTGTAGTTTTATACGCCGTCGTGATTACTTTCTTGAATGAACTTGTATGTCAGTTAATTCTTTGTCTAGGCTTATTATGCAACTGTCAGAGGTGCGCCAGAATGGAACGTTGGGCTACTTGGAATATTGGCATGGTTGATGCAGCGCGGAAAGACGAAGGAGTAGACCCAGAAAGCAGAGGACAGCACTCGTCCTTGGTTCGTGGTTCTACGTTTCGTCTTTCAGCGCTGCATCAACCGTGTTAGTGGTGCGTTAGGTTGACTTGTTTCGTAAAACTTACGCTTTGTGCAAAGCGTAACTTCATTCGGAACTGCACGCTCATAAACGTGCCAGATGTTTTTCTGCAGAAATAATGGAGTGATATTAACTATTCAACTTTGCTAGTCACAAGAGAAGCCCTAAACACAAGTCTCGTTCCAAGAATGTACTGGCTGTGCTTACGAATGACTTGCATTTCCTATGAACGTCGGCAAGACAAAAAAACAAAGAGAGACATAGAGAGAGAGAGACATGACATGACATGACAAGAACTTTATTGGAGTCCTGAGGAACTCGAATCTGGAGAGCCGAAGGCCCCCAGATCAAGTTGGTGGCTCCGCCCAAGAAAAAAAGAACCATCACCGCAAAATTTTCATTTTGGAGACTCAATACAGTTCAGCCGCACGTTAATGAATGCATCTAACATCCACGTTCAATTAAGGTTTCTACGGGGCTTCCTTTCTCTCTGTAATTTCCTCCTTGATGAAATTACTGTCCTAGTCGTATGGTGCAATTTTCTGTTTACTCGACAAGTTTGATGAGTATGCTCAACTACGAAATAACACTAAACTAGGCAAGACGGTTTCGTTCGTCGTTTTTTTAGCTCCACATCAAAAGTATTCACCTACTGAGGAATGCTGTTGCTCGTGATACTGCCGCTATTATTACTGTTCGTTACTGTGATGCAATTATTTACCCGGCGCGGCGGTCTGGTGTTTATGATGCTTAACTGCTAATCCGAAGGTCGCGGGATCGAATCCCCGTCGCGGCGGCCGCATTCTGATGAAGGCACAATACTAGAGGCATGTGGGCTTATGTTTAGGTTTCGTTAAAGTACTACAGGTGGTCGAAATTTCTGGAGCCCTCCACTACGGCGTCCTTCAATCATATCGTGCTTTTGGGATGTAAAACCCTGCCAATTAATATTAATATTGTCGCGAGAGGAAACGACAAACAGGGAACTCGAAGCGAACGGCTGTTTACTTTCGGCCACAACAGCCACTAACCTCTTCGCTCTATTCATCCGCCACCACTAGCGCGTGGCATTACCCTCTCCCCACAAAAAAAAAAAAGAGACATCGTATTGATGCCGACGTTCTGAATAACAGTGAAAGCTTAGCCAAAAGAAATGTTTGTGTCTGTTGCACAGCACAAGGGGGAGATAAAAGAGATGGGAAAGAAATGCACAATGATCCTGAAGGCAGGCTCGGCACCACAAAGTTCGTGACTTGCAGTCAACGGGAATGGTATGGCTTTATCCTGGAGACATGAACAACATCCGAGGAGCGTAGTCTACAGGAGTGGTGCGATGTGTCTGCTGGGGCATTTTTGTAGTTGACTTCACTGAGGCGATGAAGAACTCTGTAGGGTCCGAAGTACCGGCATAACAATTTCTCGAAGCGCCCTCGTTGACGTATAGGGGTAAAATGCGTAAGCGCGCTAGCTTCCGGGATTCTTCGGCGCGCTGAACAAATACATCTGTATCCGGGGTAGTCGCGTCCGGCGGAGTTTGTTGTAGCATGATGTCAAGTATCGTGGCAGGGGCGTAACCAGGGGGGGGGGGTTCACACCCCCCCCCCCCTCCGAAATTTTTCAGTTTTGCTTGCATATATATACACGCGCACATACAAACGCACGCACGAACATACATAAAGTATGGTTGAACCTTCCCAAAAATTTCTGGCTACGCCCCTGCATCGTGGTGACGTCGCGACCGTAAACCAGACTAAAAGGAGCAAAGCCGGTGGTTTCCGGAAGAGCAGTGTTGTAGGAAAATGTGGCATATGGGAGGATTTCGTCCCAGTTCGTGTGATCCTTGGCGACATACATCGAAAGCATATCTGTAATTGTTTTGTTAAGGCGTTCGGTTAGCCCGTTGGTCTGCGGGTGGTACGCAGTTGCTGTTCGGTGTGTCGTACCACTCAGCCGCAGGATATCTCGGAGCAACTGTGCCGTAAATGCAGTACCACGATCAGTGATGACGACAGCGGGAGCACCGTGGCGGAGAACGATGTTTTTGACAAAAAAAAAAAATAGCCACATCGGAAGCAGTTGCTCGCTGAACGGTTTGGGTTTCGCAGTATCTAGTCAAGTAGTCGATGGAGACAACAATCCAGCGGTTATCAGCTGAAGATTTCGGAAACGGGCAGAGTAAATTCATCTCGACCTGTGCAAAAGATGCGTGAAGGGCCGTACAGGCTGAGGCAGACCAGCTGGTTTCATCGGTGGATTCTTGCAGCGTTGGCATGCTGTGCAAGTCTTGACGTACTGCCTGACGGTTTTTGTAAGTTTCCGCCAGTAGTATTTCTGCTTGATCCTCGCCAGAGTACGCGCGAAGCCAAGATGCCCGGATGATGGTTCGTCGTGGCATGCACGCAAAATGTCGTCGCGGAGAGCAGCAGGAATGCCTAGGAGGTAAACAGTTTTCGTAGGATGAAAGTTGCGCTTGTAGAGGACGTCGTTGCGTAGACAGAAAGATGACAAGTCACGCGCAAACTGACGTGGGGGTTGTGGGCGACGTCGCTTAATGTATTCGATCAGTGGTTGCAGTTCTAAGTCGTCGCGTTGCTGCTGGGCCACGTTTAAGGATGTTAGAACCGAAAGGCAACTGAAATATTCGTCATTTTCTTCCGTAGCGGCCCCGATGGGTGCGCGGGAAAGACAGTCGGCGTCGGTGTGTTTCTGGCCAGACTTGTAAACTATTGTTATATCGGATTCCTGTAACCGAAGGCTCCATCTTGCGAGGCGGCCTGAAGGATCTTTCAGATTCGCCAGCCAGCAGAGAGAGTGGTGGTCACTGACGATTCGGAATGGCGTCCGTACAGGTATGGCCTGATTTTCGTAATAGCCCCTACGACCGCCAGACATTCCTTTTCAGTCGTTGAGTAGTTTTTCTCAGCAGACATATGTTTCTATATATGTTTCTCCATATGTTGTTTGTTTCTTTTATTGTTTTTTTTTAACTACGGACATTAGAAGCAAAAAGGCGCTGTACATACGCAGCACTTCTTATTACCGAGAGCCAATAATTACTGCTTATCTACTGCGTCTTTTAAGAATTTTCCCTGCCAAAATGAATTCAGATTATACTGCAACCCGCGCACGCCATGTTATTCCCTGCGGTGTAGAAATTCTTCGTTCGAGGAACTCCTTTGGAGTTCGGCTTCCGTGCGCTGCTAGTTCCTCCTCCTAACGATGATCGATGGCGCGTCCGATGACAAAACAGGTAGGAGCAGAAAAGCAGGGAAAACAGCGATGCATCCTTTGCAAGGGCTTGAAAGATTAGAAGCGAGCTCATGTGCGCAAAAGTTTTAAATTTTGCGCAGGCAGTTCGTGTTGGGCGCTGCGTCATCCGGCAAAAAAAAAGCGTGTCCAGCACGCCCTACTGGTGTGCCTGTGCTATCCGTACAGCACCTTATCTCATCTTAGCTTAATACGAATACCCCAATGTCTGAAACTTCATACTCTAAGTGCTCCTGTTTGCAGACTGCAATCATATGTTGTACTTGCCGTGTCTCACTATCGGCAGGTTCGCCTTGGCTTACATCAATTTATTTTATATTTCTATGTGCCGTCATTCATTTGCATGTAGTCGCTACACTAATGTGCGCTTATTTCGCGCCGTGTGCGAAATTATTTTCTGCTCTCCCTTTTTAATGCAATTAGCATTAATTGACAACATTTGTCAGATTATGATTTGTCCGTTTTTGTTACACCTAACCTCTTTCATTCAGTGACATCAAGTTGCTTGAAGGAGAGAGAGATAAAAATGACGGAAATACAGGTAGTTATGTTTTTTTTTTCTTGTTAGTTTTCTCCTTGATGTGGATTGACGTCCCGTCAAGGAGATGATCGACGTCGATGAAGCAGGAGGCAGGTTAGAGGTAATAACAACGTGAAGGTATATTGCAGCGAAATATTTACAGTCATATGTACATCTTGCCGAAGCACACTGATGATAACATAAACATCAACAGCGTCTTACTCTTCTACTTAACGTTTCTTAAGTTAGAGCCTAGAACACTGTTACTACATACGAAGAACCGAGTCTCACTGTTCGACCACCGAGTGTTTACGGCCCAGACAAAAGTGGCATCGTACGGAGTCTTACTGATCGATCAGTTAAGTGATTACAGCCTAGACTGAATGGAAACGAATCCCGTCCAGTCTTTAGTACCTTGCGGTAACAAAGAAAAGGGGAGGTGGCCACTGCTGGTCCGCCTCAACCTTCTGTTATCCAATCTGTTTACCCTCAGATTAAGCCACTCCCTAGTGGGCTGTCCCTAATCACGACAGCAGCGTTTTTACAGTTTAAACAGGCGTTTGGCACTCTTTCCCATCATGGCTCTCTCTCTCTCCTTATCCCACGTTTTCAGGGGTTCTCACGGTCGAAATATCGGTATCGTAGCAGCCCTGCGGCATCGCGCCATCTCCCACGCACATCGAGTCGAACCCCCGGAGACGGTCGTAAAGACGGTTCCGGGAAACAATTTGCGTGTCCTCGCCTTTCCCGCATTCGGACCGTGCATTGTTGCGACTGAACCCTGCTTTACCGTCGGCGCGCCGAAAGCGCATGCCGGTCATTGTTGGGGTCAAGCATACTGTCGCCTTGGGCGAGGGCATAGGGCAGGAGATGTTTGCCCTCCTCATTTTCCCACACGTTCGGGCCGCTCTTCTCCAAGCCGGCCTCTGAGAAGAGAACGTCGCTTAACCGCAACCCCTGCGGACCGTCGGGGTAGACAAGCTGCTCAAAGGAAGCCGTTTGCTTTCCATTGATAACTGCACCGCCAAAGACCAGGCAGAGAGAGAGCCGAGAAAGAAGCTTTGTACGACGTACAGTGCCGCGCCGTCCCGTCTGCACGATCGACTTATGAGCGGCAAAACCTAACACAGGTGATCAACCAGAATTGAAACATCCGGTTTGTTACCATACGTTAGGAGGAGGGGGAAATTGTGTGTATATGTATATGTGTGGTTGGTTTCCAAGCAGAGAACGTAGAACACATTGTTGGCCCGAGTAGACAACTTGGGGCTGCTGTTTGATAACTTGAGTCACTGGACTCGCGTATGCGCCCGAACCAATACTTTCAACACCGCGTATCTGATACTACCTTATGCCCGATTCTTCTAAAATGGACGCTGCTCCGTTTTTTTTTTCTTTGTCCTCCACCGGCGAAAGCAGCCAAGTCATCCGTGATCTAGCTGATGATATTTCTTATCGCTTTTGCCGCGGATTCCATTTTCAAGGTGCGCACATTGCATCCGTCGTTTTGTTCATTCTGTAACACAGCTCCCTGAACAAAGTGGTTAAGTAGAGCTTATTTTACAGCGAAAGCTGTTATGAGATCACAAAAAGGGCCGTTTTTGGCGTCTTAGTTGTCCGCCGCCGCCGCCGCCGCCGCCGCTGCTGCCGCCGCCGCCGGTATCCGTAACCACTATCGCTCGAAGTAAGAAAAAATTTCCAGGATGGAACGAGGTTCCAACCTGGGTCCGCTGCGTGGGAGCCCAGTGTTCTACCACAGAGCCATGCCGGTGCTTGAAACTGCGTTGCATAAAGACCCTATACAGGCTTCATGCCGCGAAGGAACCACATTAACACATGTAATGTAGCGTGGTAGAAGAGTAAAATAACAACCAAGCGTCACACAACGCGAATTTTGTAACCAAGCGTCACACATTGCGAATTGCGCAACGAGTGGGTTGTTGAATGCTTCCAACCCATTACAAATGGCTCAGCCATGATTCTTCATCGTCATCAACCGTCGCATCAAGAAACTGCACGTAACGCCGTACAGATGGTAGCTCGTTTCTCCGCAGAATTACGAATAATGTCGTGGTGGGTGCTTCCCAACTTCACAAAAATTATGATTTGTGGCGTAGTGGGTACGTTGCTAGTTTACTTGTATTAGTAGCCACAAGAGAGTTTATAACGGGCTGTAGAAATGCCGCTCTTCCAGGTTTCGCTGTGACTGTGCTGCGCTTGCCGCGCAGGCCTGCTGTTTTTTCATCCTACGTTACAAGCTTTTTGCGGTATTATGCAGTACATGTAACGATCTTGAGGAGGTGGACTTGCGCTATATGTTATTGCAGCCACAGCCGGTTTGACAAGGACTTTCTGAAAAGATTTGTAGCGTATATGTTTATAGTCTATCTGGTCTCTCTCTCTCATGTGATCATTGTGCAAAATCTAGACATTCCCAGCCAGCTGCAGTTGGACAACATCTACTAGAATTAGGTTAAGGCCTGCTTGATACGACGGTGACGTTGCCTCCGTAGTCCAACGCATTTGTGCGGCTGGCGTGATTCCACGGCCGCTTTATAAAAGAAAGTAAAGGCATATCGATTACATTCACAAAAGAAGACTCGTTGAACGTTTGGGCGGCAGTGCATCCGACGAGTGTCGTGAAGTCACTGTCTGACCAAGCAGGACTTAAAAAGCCCCTCACCAGGCCCCATTTCAAATTCTGGCTATTCACTGGAAGTCGTAAAGTGCCGTCCGAAAAGAGTTTCATCGAAATAGTTCTTCAAATTGGTTCATTATTGGGCAGTTTAGAATAAATTGAACTGTCCGTTTCCGTGCATCCTGAAGGCGAACTTCTATGTCAATGCGCGCACTCCTTCCCTCTGCGTCTGCTCCTCCCGAGCGGTGCGTTTTGGCAAATTCGAGGAAGCGCGCCATGGGACGTGATAATGCATAGCTTGTTTCTTTTACTTTTCTTTCCATTTTGGTTCTATTTTCTATTTTTTTACATTGCTTGTATTTACAGCACATTTACATGGATTGTAACTGTTCGAAAGTGACAAGCTGTTGTGTGCTGCCTGCGAGATGCACACCGCGCGATGAAGACTTTCTGAAGTATAAAGCCGCAGATGTCACAATTGTTAGGAAAATGCTCACTGAAATTGAGCCGATGAAAGTCCCATCACGTCCTTCTTCTCTGTCATATGATGTTGAAAAATGAGAAAAATGGTCCATCTCAACAAAACGCGCATCGACTTGCAGAATTTCTTTTAGATAAGATCGCAAATAGCGGCTTGATCAAGGGCG
This sequence comes from Rhipicephalus sanguineus, assembly GCF_013339695.2. NCBI lineage: Eukaryota > Metazoa > Arthropoda > Arachnida > Ixodida > Ixodidae > Rhipicephalus > Rhipicephalus sanguineus. The sequence continues at coordinate 21,477,219 of NC_051177.1, read as the reverse complement.
ACCGTTATTTGATCGCGAACGATATGACGACTTGAAAGCTCCATCCAAAGTAGCATCCTACTTGCGCGGCTAAAGCCGGCTTCCTCTGAGCGTGTTTGACGCGTCGCGTCCCACTAGCCACTCTCGCTTACCTTCCGTTCCCTGAATATATCGCAGTCATGATTCTTTTGGCCCTAAGCGGATCCTTTCATCTCTCTCTCCCCCTCCCCTTCTCTCTTGGCGCTCAAAGAATGACGCAACGATCGTGACATTGTTGGCTAGCCGAACTCATTTCCTGTTTGTTGGCCGCATGACAACGTTATAGGCTCGAACATCCGCGCGACAGGCTATACCTGAAAATGCCGCGGCACGGACAATTTCCGAAGGCGTAGGCGCGAGCTTTGTGAACGAAAGAGCGAGTGACAGGCAGGCGACTGAGATTCGCAGCGCGCTACAGGATGAGAAGCCAGCGGAAGCCGTAACCGCATTGCGGACAGCAGTGCCAGTTTCCCAACAGTCATTCGCGCAGCATGCGACCGCCACTCTTGCGCCACCTCCGAAAGAGCTTGGGAAGAAGCGCTAACAAAATGCGCGAGCGCGCATACAGACAAACAGCGAAAGTGATAAATGCAGCAGAGCGTTAAAGGCCGGTGACCGCGGAATCCAAGCGACTAGTTCGCGGGGCTTCCAGCGCACTTACTCGGAGGAATCTTGCCGATGCTGCCGACGCCGTAGACGCTCGTTGCAAAAGCCTGAAAGAGTAGCAGTGAGAACATTTCGCGTATCTCACGAGATCTGTACGGGCTAAGTGCTTGCGAAATCAAGGAATCATTTTATTTTGATACTTTCTTTAACTGCCGCAATGTAGAAAGATCTAGCGCTTTTGTTTCAGACAGCCACAAAGCCGAGTGCTGGGTAGTAGTAGTAACCTAGGTGCTTAACAAGGCCGGCGCAAGCGATATTTTTAATGCGTTTGTGATACTTCAGTGCTAGTAAAGGCCATCCAAAGTCCGCTGTTGTATCCAAACAGTGTAAAGAGTAACATTAGTTAGTGTTGCATAATGAAAAAGAAAAACAGCGCTTATACGATGAGGACAGGGATGGAACTGGATGGAATTGGAGATGGGTGCAAATTAATAAATAAAAATCTTCGGTGCGACTGGGAATCGAACCCAGGCCTTCTGCGTGGCAAGCAGGTGTTCTACCGCAGAGCCACGCCACTGCTTGGAACTGTTTCCGAAAAAAAGAAAAATAACATGGCTGATCCCTCCGTCATAGGAATCGGTAAAGCACGAAAGTGAAACGTGTCTACACAGAAGTAGTGCTTATTCTGTAGTGATATATGAGAGCTTGTGCAATGTATATTCGTGCTTGGCAGCTATAGCACCGATTGGCGTGAATGCACCCATGTTGACGCCTAGTTCGTAGAGGTTCTTAGCTTGAGCCGCAAACGCGTGCGTCCCGCTGGCCTCTGTCTCGCTCCACCAAGGCACGACATGCGTCCGTCGAAATCGTGTCCTTTCTGCAACACGTATTGCAGCAGTTTTGTTAGTCGGTGCTATCGCAGTCGAACTAGTCGGCGGCGGAGAAATCCCGTTGGTGCATGTGGAAGCTGCACTACTCCGATGAGCCGGCGCACGCTAATACGAAGCGAAAGGCAAAGAACGTAACTGCGTCTAGGGTGCCTTGGCGACGCCAGTGTCCCTCGCTGGTATCGAGAAGCTTTAACCATGACCTCCGATATCGCGCGCAATCTCGGAGTAAGCGCTAGTAAGTGTCGATCGTGATGCATTACTTCTTTTCACCTCTCGCAGACGGCGGCACCGCCCCGCCTATCTACACCACCAACAGAGAGCACCGTGCGAGAGAGAATGTGTGAAAGATATAAGGCGCGTTCGTGAGGTGTCCAGCATCTGCCAAGCTAGCTTAGTTGGTTTCGCGTCGGCCGCTTATTGTCGCGGCCGCAGCGTCGTGGGTTCGATTCCCAGCGACGTATCTTTTAGGGGTGAAGCTTCTCTTAGTCTAACATTGTCACGCGTCCGGCGTTAGGCGTAACCGGCCCATCACCGATCCTTTGCAAACTGCCCACTACTTCGTCTTTGCAAACATCCCACCACGACCCATCCCCGATCCATCACTTCACCGACCATAAAGCCGTTATAATGAAGGGGGAACGGAAGCCACGTCTAGCTACCACTTACGATTAATAAAATTTCATGTATAAATATATACAGTCTTTGTCACGTCTTTGATGATGTACTGGGCTGTCGCCTTGATTACTGCTGGGCGAAACCACTGAAGATTTCACGGTGTAACCATGATTGCTTCACGAGCTTCGCCCAAGCTATTCATCAATCACCCGTGGATATGCTGTGAATTTTTTTTTTCTTGGTTTTTTTTCTTTCTCACCCGTTGGCGTCCATTTTATGAACTTCATATCCGGTAACGGAAGTACTTGGTGGACCCCGGCATAAAACACTTCCGTGTTAAAACTATACGAATGTCATGTAGTGCGAGGAGCCTCCCTAACACACGCCATGTTGCGTGTCAGAAGCGTAGAGTCGCGCCAGGCCTCAAAACATAAGAATATTACAACGAGTAGGTGGTTTAAAGCCCCAGCCATTACAAAGCGCTCATACATATTTAATCATCATCTGCAAAAGCATCAACAAAGTGAGCAGCTGCGTAAGTGCGCCTGTTGCCTTACGGACGCGTATCGGGTACTCCGTAAATTCGCAAAAGGAAGAATTATAGCGTAGTGGGGACTTCGCAACCGTACTTGCAGTAGGCTTTCCAAGATAGTTTTAAATGGTCACTGTAACTCGCACAGGCGTTCCTTTCCTCAGTGCGGCACGTCGAGGTGTCCATGAGAAGCGAAGACAAGCAGGCGATTACGAAAGCGGTGCGAACGGGGCCCGATTATGTTCTGCTCTTGAGGCGAACCTCAAGCGTCCGTCCAACTTTTTTTTATTTTCGTAATAAGTACGTGCATGAGCTATACTGACAAGACCGGTCTCAAGAATTTTTTTTCGTGGGGCACCCCATGCAGTCGCGATGTGTTGAAACATAACCATCGAACTTTTTAGTATTTCAGTATCCGTGTCCAGATTCTAGTCATTCTGAACATCGGTATCGATATGTTTCTTGAATCCTGGCGTCAAATACCCGGCAGGTATAAACCTTATATGAGATTATGGCAATGGCCTTCCAAATAGCAATGTTAGCTGACATTTTGTTCACCCCCCCCCCCCCTTCGTTCCGATGATCTCCAATGTCCCAGTCTACGCGGGTGACTAAAGGTGAGTTGAGACCCCTGTGCTAGATTTTCTTATGAGAACTTGATAAAGATTTTCTTCTCCTGTTTCAAGCTCGATTTACAGCCTTATTACTTTTACTACAGGCAACACAAATACTACAGGCGGAGGGGACGACCGGTGCCGTAGTTGAATTGGTAGAGCATCGGATGTGTTATTCGAAGGTTGCAGGTTCGGTCCCTGCCGGCGGCTACTTGTTTGTTCGTCCACTTTAATTTTTCTTCACATTTGTATCATAATCACACACAAATAACGTCCCCTTCTTTCGTACAAGCAGCACGTGTAATCTATTAAACGCATTCATTTAATCTGTTAGTCAACAGACAACGCTCCGATGAATCGTCCGTTCTATTATGTCGTGATTGTTAAATTTATCGTCGTGAATCCCCGAACATCGCTACAAGTGGCTCGTCTTCGTTCCATCTTTTCACTTTCCTATATCATCACTCCTCTCTCTACGTCTATGCTGTAGACGATGTGCCGAATGCAACGTACCTCCTCTGCCGTGCTTCTGGCCTTGGAGGTCGTCCGTGTAGTTATCTTCGTCTAGTTACTGAGGGCCCGTTCCGCTTCTATCTCGCCCCTTGCGCGAGTATAACTTCGCACGCCCGATTTCCTTGTCTGACCTCACTACGCACTTGAGCAGTCGGCGACGAACCAAACTTTCATGGGCAGCTAGCACGCAAGGTGGAGCTCGGTGCTTTACTTCAGTAATTTACTTTTCATATTGAAAGATACAACGCATGTTTGCCACACGCCCGCATAATGTACCGTTGGCTAAAAGCGATTAATCTATAGAACCTGAGAATAAGGACCATCGCGCAGATGTAATCTCTTTCAAGATAATGCGGAACTGCAATAGAATTGTGACAAATAAATCGATACTGAGAACGTGCATAGTAAATAATACCAAAGGGAAATAAGTGATTGGCCTCGGCACCAGCACAAAAGAAATCTCGTTCCCAATGAATGGTAAAAGCGAGAGAAAAGGCTCGCTTAATTAGGACGTACGGTACAATAATACCACTAACAAACTGTGACAACTCTCACTTTCAACTAGAGTTCCATCTTCAAGTTCTTTCAGAGAAAAAATTTCAATACTAAAGCTCTACCAAGTGGCCTAGCTGATCGTGTTATGTTATGCGTTTCATATAGTCGTGGGTGGCAAGTGGTTTTCAATTGTAGAAGTTGCTCAGGCGGAGTCGAATAGACCACACTAGTTGATAACAATCGGGAGTTTAAGAAACGTTTCCGACCAGTACCCAAGAATCCCTACTGCCTCTTAGATTATCTAATGTAATACTCGGGCACTCGATTTGTCAGAGTTATTTGCCGAAATCGAAAGTACATATACTCAATTCGTAGCTTCTTGTCATAGAGGTATCGTCAGTTACGCTTCTATCTTGTCTTGCAAAGTGACAGACGAACACTGTGGCCCCTCTTTTTCCCCTTACTGCATCGTCTATCTCCGCTGAAGAACACGGCTGTCTTCACTGAATTACGACAGTTGTAGTACGCGCAACGCCGCACGGATTTTAACGGGACTCCGTACGGACAAGCCTCACATAAATGGCGTGCAGGCGCCTCAACGCACTGCGGACGGGTTTCAATATTTGCTCACTTGCTCGTTCTTGCGGATTGGCAGAATTTTAATTCCATTCTCCCGTCTTCGCTCGCCGTGGCCGAATGTATAAACAGCGATCTCCCCCCAAGCGACAACCGCGCAGGCATTCTCGCACCGCGAAGCCCACTCGTAGCCGCCTATTTGTTTTGCCTACGTTCGCCCGCAAGCTTTAGAGCAACGTTTCGCCGCCGCGGTATTTGCCTTCATGCAAATCTGCGGTACCGGCACGCTTTCTGCGAAACGAATCTGCGAAACGTTTTCTCTGATTTGCCCGCTACGCCGTGGGCTCTTCGCTCACTCGCGCTGACATCCAGGGAGCGAAATGGGAAGAAAACGTGGCCGGATTTCCCCGCTTGACGGCTTGATTACCAATTTCCTCCCGCTGGCTGTGTCATGACAATGCGGAGATGGAATACGGTAAAACAGGCGCGTTCCGCTGCAGCTGCGGATTGGACGGAAACGAAACGCTCGACTAAAATGCGTTCTTGGGCTAGTTGGTGCATGGTCTGACAAAAATTTGGAGGCACAAAGGAACACCAGTCCTGTCATTTCTTGTCCTTGTTCCTTTGTGCCTCCAAATTTTTGTCAAACGAAACGCTCGCCGAGTTTCGTAGAACAGTTTTTCTATGCTGTGGCAAACACATTAACACGAAAGTGCCAAGCATAGACCTTTCACCGGCGCGCTATACACAATACTGCTTCCCACACCATAAAATGCGTTCATAATTCTCAGCTTCGCGTCGCAGTGTTGTTTATTGCGAGAAATGAATCGTTTTAACGGGAGCAAATTTTCTGAAACTGCTGATAAGAATACAAACACCCCCAACACGTAAACGCATACAAACGCACACACATGCACGCGTCCGCACACGTGTGCGCATGTAAGCGTACACAGACACCGTTACGAGTTAAAAGTGAATACACTGTCGATAGATGCTAATAATGCGACACAAAGCTATAATACATTCTTCCAAGACGAGGTATGTAGCGCTAAAGACATTTCAAAAACGTTGCATGTTGAGCGTAACAACATACCGACATTACAAACGCTCTCATGCTCCTTTTCTAGTAAGGCACGTCGAATTCCATGTGAGATATCAAGATTTTTCTGTTAAGCAACTACCATCCTGGCATACGATGCGATGGACTTCATCGCAAGATTATGCAGCGCAATACGGTACAACGGGACACAACAGCACGCTACGGTACGTCATTTCATATGCATGTCCGTGGCTTCAGCTCAATCCACTTTTTTTTTTTTAATCGGCAATTAACCGGCGCAAACAGGAGTGCGAAGTATGCACATGAAACACGAGTCGAATGCTGGCGAAGGTGCACGGCACCTGGAGCTCAGGTCACCTGAACAGGGTGCATCACAACCGCAGCGCCAGCTCACTGTAATGGCCACACTGTCTGTCACGTATAGCTCGTTTGGTGAGCTCGACTGCCACTTTCTACAAATGGTGTTCATCCAGAATAATTGAGAGGCAAGTGTCTTCTGCAGACAAGCCACATAAGGAACGCATTCTCGCGTTATTATTTTATTGCGATAGCAATTATATGGACACCGTCGACCGGCTGTTCCGAAGTGCTCGACCGGGGATTCGAACCTGCGACCACTCGCTCCGCAGCCCGCTGCCTTAAAGAATTACGCCATTCGTTCGCCATGGTATTAACGGCAGAATACAAACGCACGCGGCGTTGGGTGAAAGGCACGGGACGCCACAAGTGGCGAAATTAAAATTATGCGAGACGCGGGCCATGCTGCATCGTTGCCCGCGCTGCGTGTGCGTCGTATCGCTGGCGACCCACGCAAGTTTTTCATTTTGGGGTTGTAGCACCGCGCCTCTCGTGGTGAGTCGGCCAGGGAAAAAGAAGAGCATCCCGTGACTCGTGGTGGCGTGAACTAGTGGGAACGCCTTGACTCTTGTAGGCTTAGGCCACATGAGCGAAGAAGCGAGACGTGTGAACCAGTACCACAGAATATGTGCATATATGTTACACCGGATAACCAAAATCCCCAGGCTAAAATTATAGCGCAGACTCACAGAATCGACGCCCGCAGGGAACGCGAGCCGTGGCTTCACGTTCCACTGCCAAGCGCCGTTTTTATTTGATCCTGTTGCGGTCACGCACTCTCTGGTTTTGTTCGCCGCCCAAAGGAAGCAGTGTTGTACTCGTTCCTCGTTCCTTCCCAATTTTGAAACGAGTTCCCGTTACAAGTTCCCTTAATGCCCTTAATGCGAAGGGAACGTATTCCAGTTGCATTTCGAAAATTGGAACGTGCCGTTACAGTACCGTTACATTTGCTATTTTTAAAAATTAAGATATAGATTTGGACAAATCCTGAGTCAAGATAAAGTGAGTAACATAAAGCTCACATCATACTACGTATATTACACGAACTAGAACATTGCCGCAGCAGGTTATATGGAGATAAAAATTACCTAAAGTAACGAACCTAGACAATTTTTTAGAGAGAACTGGATATACTTCAGACATGGCTAACTTCAACATCAGTGCTCGCCGATTACAAGCGCAACACATGGGGCACTTTCCACGTTAGTCTTCAAATGGGCACTCAGGATACTGAGCTTCGGATGTTCAAATACACATTTCCTCACGTGCACCACTATCATTACATTTCTTGCGCAAGAAACCGCATCGGATTGAACAATATAAAGGTGCTTAGTGGCGACTGATTCAATATTGCGGTATGAGCGGAAAATAACGTCCAGAGTAAATATTCGCAACATAGTAAAGTATCATGCTTGACCTTCGCAAGAGTTACATCTCGGTGCTAGTGTCCAACAGACGAACATATTTTCTCGTGAGTAATTCGTTCGGAATGCTGAAGAGCCGTTCCACCGAAGCGCTGAGGGTACCGCCGTGTTGTACGCAAATGAGAACAGAGTCAACAAAGTTCGTAAGGGCGAGGGCAGGCTTGTCTGGCGCAACAAGAGTGTAGCGCTGAATGTACGCGTATCGTTTATTGCATGACAGAGACGTTTCCCATGCGGTGGCTGTCGCAATGACCTGGGGTGATAGCGGCGGAGATAACTCGAACTTTGAAGCAATGTCTGCCCAAAGGTAACCAGCGAAGGGACCAGGCAGGCGCCACTCCGGCGCCCGCGTCCACTGCGTTACGGGCCTCTTCCCCGCCATCTACATAACCGAGTGTCAAACTTCTGATATTTGTCCACAGCTGTCAAAAGACCATGAGAAAAACATTCCCAGGAACTCTGTCTAAGCTACACAGCCATCGAGCGTGCGAACAGAAACGTCGGACGCGTACACGCTGCACGCTGCAAGTCGCTCCCGCCCAAGAAATCCAACCCAAGTGTAACCTCGCCACCGTTACGTTGGATCCCCTGAAGATGTCTGCTCATACGCAGTGGGAGGCAACCGCGCGCGGAGCTTCGGTGGCTAGAACGTCGGTGCTTTGCCTGCTTTCTGCTGCCGCGAGCGTTCAGTCGGTTCCTGGCGGGTTCGCTCTAGCCGCTATCTCTGGCGTTCGAAGTTTTCGCGGAACCACGCGCAGGCGCCTCGGCTTTTTAGTCCGTGTCCCCAACGGCCACACTTTTCCTTATGCCGACAAGGTCACAGGGACACATAGCAGAACCGCCCAAATACGCATCGAAAAAAAAAAACACAAAGGCGACTTTCGAACTGGCCCAACAAATATGTCAAGGTAAAAAAAAAAAGCGCGCCCTTTCCTAGTGGTGGTCTTGCAAAGGGTTATGATTCTCGGATGTTAAGTAAATGTCCTCCACGATGTCTCCAGACTCCAGAACGGCGCTTAGTTGCTGTCCAGACTGGCTCAGACAAATACAAAAAAAAAGAAAAAGTCAGCTATTTCTCCCGCACGCGGTCGGTTTCGGCGCTGCGCCCTTCCCTGCCCCACGGCGGACGCCATGAAGTGAAAACCCAGGTGAGCGCTAGCATAATGGGCCTCACGCGATCGCCCAACCACCCTGCTCTGCGTGACATGCCGCGTACTTGTGCACGTCTTTTCAATGCCGTGGAACGTTTACAGAAGGAACGTCGTTCCCTCTGCCGTTCCTTCGTAAAAGTAACGAGTTACCGTTACAGTTCCACCGATTCTTAACGGAACGGTGGCGTTGCTCCGTTCCTCCCAAAAGGAACTAGTTCTTGGAACGTCGTTCCCTGGAACGCCGTTTCGCACAAGACTGAAAGGAAGGCACCGCAGGGTCTTGGGAGAACGCGAGCGCAAGGTCCGAGAGTGGCTTGCGTTCTGCGCATGCGTCCTGGCGGCTCGCAAATTTCTTGGGTCCCCAAATCTAAAACGTTCGCCGGAGTTTCGCCGGAGTTGGGGTGTGCGCCTCCGACTTGTACTTTGACATACAGGGCGTGGTCGACCGTGCTCGCGCGATTATCTCTTGAGGGAGAGTTTTGTACGTCTTGTGCTTTCACTGAACAGATTGCGTTGAGGGCGCACGTAGGTCACTTTGCTTGTTGCAGCGGCCACGCTTGCGAAAGGAGTGAGCTGCTGGCTAGAAGAGCCAAAGCGGGGGCTAGTTGAAGTAACAACTGTGACAGTCCGCGCTCGTCCTATGTGTACCTGTGCGTTCTTTTTTGTGCGTCCTTTGTGTTTGAGCAGCGCGCTGCAAGTGTCGAGCTGTGACAGTTGTTAGTTCGCACTCGCCTTGTGTGTTTTCTTTTCCTGCGTCCTTACTGCTCGGGCAGCGCGCAGCAAGTTTCTAGCTGCTTGCCGTTCTTTTTGTGACATTTCAATTTCTCGCTATCGCATTCATTGCTTCGCCCTTGAGGCGAAATTGTGACTTCTTAAAAAAATCATTAGGTTTCCCTATCTTTACGTAATATTGAGAAAATGACTTTCTTGGAAGTATACATCCTTTCATATCAACATGCGAATTAAGTATGCAAGTTTTTTTTTATTATTTGGCATCTTTCCTAAGATCTTGCAAGTCCGTATGGGGAGAAAAAAAAACGTTCAGTTACCGTTCCATTGCGTTGAGCCCTCACAAGTCCGTGCGGCCGAAGCTGCTCGTGGAAGCTTATATGCGCCTATTTTAACCCTCTTTCTTTTAATCGATAAAAGTTTTGCCTTCAGCTTTTTTGTATGGAAGAAGCTGCTGACACTGTCGACTTCGCACCACCTTATCGTGAATACAGTTTTGCTTGTTCTACTGCAATGTGTTTAAGCTTCAACTTCTTCTGCATGCTAATGCGCGGGTCTTTTCATGAGAGATTAGCTTCGCCGTTTCTTAAACTGATAAATGAAAAGGGATTCACGCCTGCTTAACCTTCGAATAATTCTCACAGAAAGGCCGCGCGGCCGAACTTTTTAACAAATATTCTAGACTTACTGGTAGGTGTATATGACGGCTGTACACGGCCAGTAATGCGACTGATTAGCGTAAGCAGCTTTCGAGGAGACGCGCGTCTTTGAGCTTTAGTTGAAGCCTGGAGGCATTAATTCTTGCAGCTATAATACATCTTTTTTTTTTCTTTTATGTGCGTCCTCGTGTATGCTCACGTCTGTTTTTATGAGTAGATCTTAAGAACTTGAAATTTAGCATACACAAACTTATTTTTTCGCTTGACTCTTGTTTATTTCCTGCGCACCAGCGCAGGAAATTTCTTTCTCGCATCAGCGAGAAAAAAAATTTAATATATTTAAACATATTCTGTGAGTCACAGAGAGGAGAACAAAAAAGAGTATTATACGCTTTTTTGTTATACCATTCTTTTTACTATTGGGGATTTATTTTAATAATTAAGACATCGGCATATTTTTTAGAAGTTACGACACATGCGGCTATGCACGTTTTCTTTAAAACTGGCGTCTCTAAGTCCCTAAATACAGTTGTACACTGAGATGTATTATCTACTGTAGAATGGTTGTTTATTGTACGTGAACTGTTTCCTTTGCGTGAACAATGTTCCAGCTTTGCTTTACTAGTCTTCACAGCGGCCATGTCCTAACAGTGGCGCCTTCGAGTGATGATGTGATTGTTCATATGAGTGCGCGAATGAGTTCAGGAACTGCATATAGTACGGCCTCCCTAGTGTTCTGGGGACGTTCTCGTTCCTTTCTGTCCCCGAACCATGCGCGACATGTAACGCTCGGGAAGATTTAAAACACGTCCTCTGTCTGTGACTGTTCCCGTTACGACGCAGAATGATAGAATCTGAAAGCAGCAATTCATTTGCAATGCGGCTTGAGTTTGGAGCTGTGACACCTTCTTTGCCCATGGCAAAGCAGCGTTTGTGCGACGAGAAACACAAAAGCGCTGTTGGTGTTTTTGAGGACTACTCACCTTAACGAAACTTTATGAATGACTCTTCTGCGTATATATGTGTGTTTGTGACTGTCCGTATTATATTATTTGTGTGCATATGTGATCCCTATATACCGGGTGTTCAAAGTTAAGTTTTATGGTTTTGATAAAATTCAGCACTGGGAAGAACGTGAAAGCCACCTTTGCAGATAAGTTCTGCATCAAGGGGAACACACAGTGAGACGATAATTATCGCTGTCAGCCGCCCAATTAACTAAGATTAAATAATTTTTTAATGAGTGCAGCAAGGGAGCATATGTTTGTATTGAAAAGTTGTAGGCAATCGCGTTTCTACACAGTTACACTTGGGAGAATTCTTCTAGCATGTCTGCGCCTCGAGATATCCCGCTGCAATGTTTAATTGCGGTTTGCATGATTACGCATGCAAGACAGTGAGCACTGGCGCAAAGCTCCTCCCCGATGTGACGAGAAGTCATTGCTTGCTATCGCCACCCGGTAGCAAAAGGGTAACCATTTTCTTTGGCTGTCCCTTCGACCCGTTGTCAGATTAAACGCCGCACGCAACTGCCGCGGCACATCGGGGAGGAGCCAGTGCTCACCGTCTTGCATGCGTAATCATGCAAACCACAATTAAAATTTGCAGCTGGATATCTCGAGGCACAGACATGCTAGAATAATTCTTCCAAGTGGAACTGTGTAGAAGCGCGACTGCCTCCAACTTTTCAATACAAACATACCCACTTGTTGCACTCAATTAAAAGTTCAATATTCAATCTTAGTTAATTGGGTGGCTGACAACGATAATTATTGTCTCACTTTGTGTCCCCCTGGATAAAAAACTGATCTGCCAAGGTGGTTTTCACGTACCTCCCAGTGCTGAATTTTAAGAAAACCATAAAGCTTAATTTTGAACACCCTGTATATCAAATGATGTAACCCTTAGATTATGACATGGCAAAATAACATCTGCGCTCTTAAGTCTTGTCTATACACCAGCGCTGCCGTAGCTTTCCCGTATTTGTGACGCGTGAAATAGCTGCCGAATGTCGGCCTTTTGTTGCTTCCACCTGGTGCACCGTGAATAGCTACTGTCCCCAGTATATTCTGGGGACCGTACGATAAAGCTCTCCACTGCAGCCGGCAGCCATGTAGCGCGATTGGGCGGCTTGCAGACTTTCCATTTGGGCGTAGTAGTGCGTGAGCGCTTCGCACCGGTGGCCGGCGATCCCGATGGCGCCGCATGGATGCGCGGGGTGGACACACCAGTGGTTGTGTACCAGGGACTATGCGTTCCAGTCACGGCTGCACGCTCGGTCTTGACAGCGCCTCCTCGCTGGTCTTGACGTATTTTGCTACTACGAGGGCTTTGTCGAGTGTTGTCGTTTGTATAACGTCACGACCGTACCAAGTTTCGCCCCACTACACCAACAAAACGAAAGATGCCTTTTAGAATGGCCACGACAAGTACACAAGGTACACACCCTGGCGTTTGCCGCGCTTAGAAAAGCGGCCATTCAAGATTCTCCCAAAAGCTCACTTCAACCCACCAGTGTTTTTTGCATGTTTAGGATGTTTTCTTAAATTTTCAGCTACTGTGCTCAAGGTCACGCACAACCAACTAGACCGCTAATACCACCTAAGCATTACTGACTGCATCGATTCTCAACTGATGAAGGCGACGCATCACTGGTAATCACAAAAACGGTGCCACTCAGCCTAATATCAAACCATAGGACAATAAAATAAAGCAGACAGAAAGAAGTGTGTATGTGTGTGTGTTTTAGCGGTTTCTTCTATAGCCTTACATGCCTTTAACCACGTGATTTGTAGTGCATGGCGGGACTTGAGCAACAACGGCTGCTCTTTTAAGTGCGTAGCACTTTAGGGGGCCCGGCTTGTCGTCCATCTGTAAATCTCATGTGGCGTGATCACACTCAAGATCAAGTGGTCAATACATTCCTAAAACAAGGCTAGCATTGCTCAAAACCCAGTTAAAATCAACTAACATGGTCTAGAGTAATATAACCAACAGAAATAACCATGAAGTAATCATATTGATTAACTTAAGATCGCTAAAAATGCTTCGGAAACATGCGGCTGACTTCCTCCCCGCGCAAGGAGGGACGCCACCGGCTCGCCAAGCGCGCGATTGCTCCTCCCGCCGGCGCTTCTCCGGCGCCTTCGTCACTACATTTGAAAGGGGAAACATCTTGATGGTACTGGCTGCAGACGACACGTATCGCAACTGCCGTGTCAAGCAGGACGTCGATAAAGCGCCGCAAAAAGCAGGAGGCATATCGCACATCGAGTTTGCGAATCTCCCTAACAAGATTCTACTCTTGCCGGGGAAACCCTACATGATTTTACCTCAAACATTCCCGCCATCAATGGTTTGGTAAACGGAGCAGTGGGAACTCTACGAACAGGAATCGCTGGGAGCCCGTGCTACGCACTTCCTCAGGTTTCACAGTAGTGGAGCTGCATTTAGCGCAGGATTTAGAACTACACCAATCTTATTTTCCCATTACCTGCCTTGTCTATTCATCCTAATGAGGTTGTAGTGAGCTAATAGGCGTAAAAATACATATTATATTCAATATTCAACTTTGCGAATGTGTGTTATACTACTGCTTCGTCGTGTCATTTAATACTGCACTTGATTGTTCCTTTGTTTTTATAGTTCATAATGATATTTATGTCTGTACTTTGCGTAATTAACAACTTTTAAACTTGCACATCCATTTAGCGAACCTTCTGTCTTTTTAGCGGATTGTATTTTTTATGTGAAATGTTGCTGTTTGTTTTTTGTTCTGAAAGTCCCACTACACCAAAGTCACTGCTAAGGGTTAGAAGTATGAATAAATAAAAATAAAATATACGCATCCAGTCGCAAAATCACATAACACGCACTAGCAGGTGATTAATACAAAAGCCAAACATTCTCAGTCTTATAGTCGAGTCATATGTTTGCACATAGACTTTTTCATCGAATAGACTGCCTTCAAAAGATGGTTCGCCAAAACAAACTAACTTGGTGCTGCTCTTCGTTCGCTCTGCCTTCTGCTCTTGTTGCCGGCCGAGGTATATTGTGCGTAAGAGCCGAGACCTAATTTCCTCCAGCCGCAAGGACATCGAGCCGACCAACTCCTGGCTGAGCGAGTCAAAAGTGCCGTCCAGTATGCGCTTCCTGTTTACGCAACGGCAGCTGGCGCCCAGCGGTCGCTTCGGCTGCTGAGGCGAATGCCTTAGTGCGACGAGATTGTACGAACAAACAACCCTATACGGGACTTTATGGTGTATACATGACGATAACGGGGATTAAGAGCGAAGACATTGAGATAAACGTAACTCACAAAAGCTTAGCAGCGGATTTGCACGTTAACGGTAGCCTAGGATAACGCGCACTTACTAAGCACAACCGGATATTTGTTTTATTTAGATGTGAACGTTACGGAAGGTAGACAGAGTTAGAGCCGGCTATCTCACCTTGATCAAATTCATATTGAATAAATCAACAAAGAAAGACGACGAGGAAAGATAAAAAAAAATAATCAGGGACGATACGCACGCATAAGATGGCCAACATACAAATAATGTTTCTGTTGAGCAGAGTCCGAAACATATGGGGTGCTCACTCGGATTACCGCGGCTGGAGTTTTCGAAGTGCATGCCCTCGTGTGCCAGTCACGTGACATTTTTTGTAAAGATTTCGCGCGCATTTTTTTTATACCTTTGAAATAACACTGCAGGAGCCGTACTTTATGGAAAGGCCTCAGATATTTCTCAACGCTCTCGGCAACAGCTCCATTAAATATACTTAAATTACATGCTTTTAAATTGCGACATTTAAGCTTTAGTATCTTACCTTCGTCTTCAGTATACGGTTTGACTTTACTACCAGTACTAGTTCATCGAAAGGATATTCGATAATACTGCTCTCCTTATGCTGTACTCTTACACGCCAGGTGTTTTTTTTTCTCTTTTTTTTTAGCGCTTGACAGAGTTCAGCTTAAAGTTGTTGTATACCTAGAACATTGATTACGGTGTTTCTTAAAAATCATGTAGGGTCATGTACGTGTTGTGTCCCCTTTCTTCGTCCCGTCCGTTTGCGCGCTGCATGTTTCCTATAATGTATTACCAACTCGCCCAACATTTAGTCCTGCTTCAGGTGCAATCCCGAGCTCTTCGCATAGTAACGCAAGGCGGGTGGTTTGTGACGTCAACACTGAATTTAGCTCGACGTCTAATGGTCCGCTCAACGTACATATACTGCTTCGGTAGAAATAAGAAAAAAAATTAGTGAGGGCGACTGCCAAACGTTTTCTTCTAAAAATAATAAAAAGTGCAGAAGTTAAAAAAAATAAAGGTGTGGGATGGCTTGCGAAAAAGGGCAGAAAGGTGTTGTTATTGCTGGATAGATATATATGTATACGCCGGAACGTGCAAGATTACACTGCCAGTGGGAAATATTTCCTTCCAAGGCTTCGTTTTCGAGGGTTAATGGTCCGTGCAGGTTTTCCCAATAGCGGTGACTGGGCGACCCTAATGAGCAAAGTGATCTCAACTGCGACCGTTCTCTCTGCTAGAATTTATTTAGGACGCAGTGCATGTTTGAATAATGAGAAACGATGGTTTCCGACAGTTGCTGTAGAACAAATGTCGCACAAAAATTGTGTAACGCCTTCGTGTTACGCCTCTCTGCAAAGAGACTTCAGAAAGTGACGAGAGTAGAAGCCCAGAGTATGCAGAATTTAGCCAGACTTGACTAGGAAAACTGAAGCTAGTCTGAAAGACTCACCACAAAATGTCATGAAATATGCGGTCACCTGTTATTTAAGGAAAGCGATGTCGGGGGTTTGGCGCGATATGTTGGACAACGTCCCTATTACATTAAATTTCCTCGTCTTAACTTTTCGATGAAAGATCAGTGGAACCATAACAAAGTATTCGCAGGCAAAATAAAAAAGAAGGGGTGCGTATAAGGGAAATTGGCGGATGACGCTTGCTAATAAGACCGAGAAAACTGGACATTAGAACATTACCACCTTATATTTGAGCTTATAATTCTGGCCAAAGCATTATAAATGGTTACGTGATCTCATTATTTTGTAGCAATTATTGCATACCTTCAACATCATTGATGAAGATAATTTATTGATTTGCAGCGTGTATAATCTACATTCGCATTAATCAATGACTTCGATGTTCTGAAGGAGTGGTGATCACTCTTTACGGAGCTGGATACTTTCTGTATAGTTCTTCCCCGCTGGCCTTCTCCGAAGAGAGACGAAGCATGTTTGGGACGTGGCACCTGTGCGTCCTTGGTTTGACGGCTTCTTGCAGACTATGTTCAAGCCTTTCAGTCTTGGTAGACACCTCGTACAAAGGCAGATGTATAACACAAGAATGCACGACGGCAATGGTAAAATCCTAGAAGAAAAAGGAACGCTCCTAAACTAGGGGCCCCATTCAACTCCTTTCCCAACCCATCCTTTGACAGTCAATGCAATCCTGCAACTACAGAACGTCATTAAAAAAAAGTTCAGCGCAAAACAAGACGGACCACAAAGAATAGAAGAGACAAGCGCTGGCGCTTCCTATTTTTTTTTCTTGCTCTGCACGTCGCATGAATTATGTGGCCTAGCAATGCATTGACGACCGTGCAAGAACATGGCGGAGACACACAGAAAGAAGGACCCACTGTACTAGAAAGGAACTTCAGTAAAACTTTTCTTGGGCCTAGTTGGTACATAGCATTTAAGAAGAGAAGTTCACGCGCTGAACTTCTCTTCTTAAATGCAATGTACCAACTAGGCCCAACAAAAGTTTTACAGTACGTCAATTTGCCAGAGCCCGCAATTGACGCGTCTTATATACTACATTTAAGTTGTTACTTAGCTTAGGTTACGAAAGAAGCAGCCTGCTACATGCGCCGAAGTCCAGTCGTCTTCAAGAAGTGCAATGAGATTTTTGTGGCCTGTTGCATGCAAGAAACCGTTGGCCAAGGAGCCAGCACCTTTTCCTTTGAGCCAAGAACCTGAGCCTAGCTCACTCAGCGCATCGCTGTGCGTCAAAACGTGGGCAATGACACAGTAGTTCCTTTTTCCCTCATCAAATCCGCAAAAGTTGAATGCCGCTTTGCTGGCCATTCCTTTGGACTAGATGAGTATACGTATATACGGCGCCCAACCACGTGTGGCAGAATAATAAAGTTGTTTCGATATTTCTTGAAATATTCGAAAGCACCGGCGCGTAACAGCACGAACAGAACCCCCAACACATGTATCCAGATGTATTGCACAGTACGTCAGTTATGCCGATTCTCTATCAATCCTCGTCTTATTTCTGTGCTTTCCGCGCCCAGCGACACCATTTAATAGCGCAAACGCGACCAGCTGGCGATTCTACGGAAGCCTTTCCTGTTTCTGGTCTAAGGCTCACACGGCGCAGTTCCGCCGGCGGTTATTAAAAGCCCCGCACGGCTGCCTCCCGGATAGAGCTTAAGCTGCGACACCTCTGTATTTTACAAGGACTGCCGTTCTGGCCACTCCCATCTTTGTTTATAAACGCGAAGGTGCACCCGAAAGACTTCAGGACGCACACACGCTGTGTTCTGGACGCTGTGAGAGGTAAGCAAGAGACAAGGAAGACGGCTGGTTTCTGTAAGGAGAGGCCGGCATGCAGCGAGGCGACGATGACCTCCCGAGTCAGTCCAGCTGGGGGACACAATGCGGGCGCCTTGTGGATGTGCCGGAGAAGATGCCTTCGCTCCTATCTTTAGCCGAGTGTCACGGCGGACGGACGTACAACGAGGAAGGTGCTCGTCGAAATATACATCTCCGTCTTCTCGCACTCGGAGGACCGATAACGACGCCTCCTGGGTTTTCAGGCCACACCCCAGGAGGGTGTAATATGCAGGGCTTGCGAGAAGGCGTCCGTCGCGCTGACGAGCCGTTGGGAAGGGCGGCTGGGGCGAGCTGCACAGGGACGCCGCTCAGATCCGCGATCTTTCCTGCTATAGAAAGTGCTCTCATCTTTGCAGCTGCACCGCGTGTTTTTAACTTTTTTTTCTTGTAGGGCATTTTCTAAGCAGCAGGTGATGCGCGTCTTTCTGACGATATAATATCGACATTAGATCCGTGTTTGCATGAGCACGTGCTTCAGAATGAGTAGCATCTGAATAAGTGATCGATTTGAATTGCAAATGCAGGTGAACTTAACTTCAGTTGTCTGTTTTCGCCATGTCAATCAAATCGCATATTTTAAGATTGCTGATGTGTTACACACTTCCTCAGAAAGCGGAACTACGTTGCTTTCTTTGCCAGGCAAATTTCTCCCGTCCATTCCCCAGCCCCAAACTGTAACCGCCTTTGTTGTTCCGATTTTTCTCGCATTTTTTTTTTACTAAGTCTTTCTTGTTGTTCTTGCCAGATAGCGGGAAAAGTAAGTGCTCAACGACAGTGGTTGCGAAGAGCCGCCGTATGTTCCCGCGAATGCGAATGAGTGAGCACAACAGATACTCGTGTTGAGCGTGGCAACATTGTGTCGTCAAAGGTTGTGCTGGCCAGGATAACTATTCCTTGAGTAAAAGCTAGCTACTCAGAGCAGCCATAGCGAGAGGTGATTTTGTACGCCATGCATTTAGCAGTAGGGACGTGCGAATAGAGAATTTTTGATCCAAATCGAATACAAATTAATGGTGATACCACCGAATCGAATGCTAATCGAATACTATTCCAATAGTTCTTGAATAGTAAAGCAACGTATTTCAAAACAGCTACAGAATTCACCAGCTTATTTGAAACAAGTATTCACATAGTGTAACAAAGGAGCATTGCGATTGCATTTAACCGACATAAAACACCACAATTATGTAGATTGAGGCAAGCTCGTATGCAGCAGTCAAGGTGGCAATTTGTCACCAGCTTTTAAATAAAATTGAGATAAAAAATAAGCTGTGTTGAATTGAACACCACACATGCAGCTAGATATATAATAAAACAGGTAAACAAGTTATCACAGCATGGGCCTGAGCACCAAAAGCAGGTGATCCCCAGTGCTGTATACTGTATCTGCCAAAACAATTTACAGAACCCCTGCGTCTTTTGTTATTTATGTAAACGTTGAAGGGATCGAGGCCGCCGGCCCCACGGAACCCAAGTCGTTGCCGGTAAAACTTGGAAAAGAATGTTTATTAGTAGTGCGCCATGACTCCAAGCCACCTCCGGACCCTTTTCCTATCGACTCCCTCGTGTGGCTTTGGGTGCCTCCAGTTGCTACTCCCGGCGTTTCATCTAAGCTCCTTCCAAAGTACCACGGACCCTACCCCGTGGTTGCGCAAACCTCCCCTGTCAATTATGTGGTCGAACCCGTTACGCCATCTTCCGATCTCCGTCGTCGCGGGCGAGAGACATTCCACATCGACCGCCTCAAGGCATATTATGATCTTCTGACCTCTATCTAAGTCGCCAGGATGGCTACCTCTCCATACCGGGGGTCATTGTGAGGAAGAAGATCGGCAAGCATGAAGGCTCATCGCCATCGGCTGGCACAGACCGACAATTCGCTCTCTGGCTACGCCCTGCGCGCTGCTGCTACGATCGTCGCTCTCGTAGAATCCTCAATAAACTCCCCGTAACAGTAGGAACAGAAAACAAAACTGCACAGAACTGAGGGGCGCCAGCCAGCACTTGCCCCTAGCCCTCGCCTCTCCGGCCGCACACCTCACGCGCACACGCCAAGGTCCCACGCCAGTCCGCCGCCGACTCCCCGCGCACCGTGTCGGCTGCCGCCTTTAAACCAAGCAGGTGGGCCACGCGTATCGTCAGTGCGCACCACGTGTCGATTTGATACCAGCCGGGCGACGGGCGTGGCTCCTACAACGTGTACAAAAAGTACACTTCTGCAGCACTTGCAATTTGACAGTGTCTAGGGTAGCAACCGGGGTGCTACCCTGGACGCTGTTAAATTTCGCCATCTTCTCAAATTTCGTAATGGAGGCATTTTAAGTCAATCGGAGAGACTGTAGCAGCCCTCCGGGCCAGTCAGACTTGACCAATGGCGGAATCCGACAACATGGAGGAATTTGACAATGTCCAGAATATATTCTAGTCAGGGGCGTAGCCAGAATTTTTTATTTTTTTTTTTGGGGGGGGGGGGGGTGTCAACCATACTTTTGTATGTTCGTGCGCGTGTATATATAAGCAAGCAAAACTGAAACATTTCGGGGGGGGGGGGGGGTTGAACCCCCCAACCCCCCCCCCCCCCGTCCTTGGCTACGCCCCTGATTCTAGTACACTATAGTCCAGAATAGCACCCCCGCAGCCCCCACCTTCTCACGATGATCGTGGTAGAGGATTGATGGCACTTCCGCTTCTGCGACACTGGAGTTTTAGGAAAAAGCGCCTTGATTCGGTCATGAATATAGCGTCGATAGCCCTGTAAAAGCCGGAGTTCAATGAATCTTGGTAATTCGTTCATTAAAACAAGAAATATGACCACTCGTGGTCGAACGTTTCGTTCCATTGGGGTTTTCCCGTTGGTGCTAAATATACGAAAAATATTCGGTACTTTGCATGTACACTACTCGATTCGAGGACCGAATCGAATAGAACGCTATTCGATTCATTATTTGAAATCTTCGAACATTCGCACGCCGATATGTAGAAGCCCTGCCCATACAGTGCGTCACGTTCAAGTCAACGTACAACTGAGTTTCTCTTTGTTTCACGTGCAGCAATTCGTACAATTCAGCCTTCATCGCAGGGGTGATATATCACGCAGAATGCTTATAAATAACATTTCACTGATCTGAACTGGTTACGAATGGCGACAGCAAAACTCTCTTGAAACGATCACAACGATTCCACCGGTTAAAACAATGACTATGAATAGATGCTACGCGAAAACGTAACCTGCAAGGTGGAGATCGTAACCTAAGTGGGTCAAACAGCTTCATTTTGGAGCAGCTTTTGAGCTACTAAATCGTGACGACGGAAGCTCTGACGGGCGACTTGAAATTGAATCAAATGCCCTAAAAGCAGATGCCACGAGAAATTGCAAAAACGAGTACAACGCCAGCAGTAATCGTTTAATATTGACCCTAAGGCGTGCCTGTCTTCACGTGACCCTTTTGAGCTTCATCGTGATTCGGTTACTCGAAGCGAGCCTCTTAAGGAACGTTCGTGTAGTTGGGGAGTTCAACACCACCCACCCCTCCCGAAATCTTTACATTTTGTATGTTTATATATACACGTCCACATACAAACACACGGCGAACATACTTAAAGAGGTCGGCACACTCCGCTTGTTCTGTTCTGCCGGACACAAAGAAAACAGTTCGAATTTCCTATTGATCACTGCAACTTCGTGAAGCGCAGCTATATTATCAAAATTACTGAAACGCCTAGTCCGCTGTAACGCTTTTTATTTTTCCGCAAAGATCTTCTAGTTCTTTTTGCCCGCGTCAACAGCAGCGGTATTCGCTCAGCCTCAGCCAGGGTGTCGGAAGGAAATATTTTTCGTTTCGATTTTAGTTTCGTTCCACCGCAAAAAGTTCCGTTCCGTATCTGTTCAGGAACGAAAAAAAAATGTTCCGTAATGGTTCATAACGTTTTCTATTGATATGAAAAAATTTTATGTTAAAATAACGATAAAAAACACTGTATTTGTGGTAAAGTTACATGCGCTCCTCTTAAGAAAGTTGGGCAGGGGTAAAACACGCCACTCCCACGTTCCTCAGAGCGGAAGTAACTATACCACGAATTCCTACCAACCAGCACAAACCACTAGCCTTCAAGGTCATAGTAATTATTTTCTCAAAAGTCAATTACGAATATTTTGAGCTGGCACAATGCTTTGTGTCAAGGGAATGAGCACAATCTCAGCAGCAGCACGTCGTCGAGTGTACTCTCTGATGTGCGTGACCGCTGTTCTGATAAAATAAACTTCAACGCCGAGAATGCCCTTTCCACGTTGGCCTGCGTGACAGGAACATGGAAGTCCACTTGCGTTAATATAAACATCTCTGGTTGCCACTGTTCTCGTTTTTCGCACAATTTCAACACATCTTTACTTCGGCATTCCTGCCTGAGGTACGCGCTAATACTGCGCCCTGAGATGTGCATTATTGCTCACGTTGCATGACCTCGGTTGTTCCGGATGGCCAAGTTTTCCCGTGAACCGAAAAACGATAAAAATAAAAATATCGGTTGCACTCCGGAACGAAATAATAGATAAAGTTTGAGTTACTTCTTGGTTCCGGTCAAAAATATCGTTTTCTTTTTTCTGTTTTCCGTTTTTGGCTTTTGTTCCGTTCCGACACACTGGCATCAGCAACACGATCTGTGACGCGCAGACCGCGCTACAGCGCTCGCACTGACAGCGATGCCTGCGAGAGCGGCTCGGGCTACGAGCGAGTGTGTCAGCTACATAACGCATCGTCGTTGCAGGCACAGACACGAACAAAACAACGCAAAGGTTCGGTTACTATACTAGAATGCCCTCGCTGCACGACGAGCAAAGCATAATTTACGATCACGCGCCTAGCCAGGCCATGCTCGGTCATAAATTGCAACGCATCGATCGGCCCGGTGATTCTGTCAGCCAACAGCGCGTGAGCGCATGTGTGTGTTAGTCTGTATGCAGAAAGGATCGGCCTCGTTGCATCTGACGCAGCAGTGCACATAGATGAAAGCTTGCGCACCGAGCAGAGGCCGCGAGAAGCCGCGATACGGGCAGTGCTGCAGCGGCGACTCGACGATGGTTGTCGGGCAGCAAGCGCGACGTACGTTACATGGTAGCCGATATGCCGGCGTCGTCAAGCCGATGCACGGCGTGTCGCGGCACAGCGCACGACGCGAGATTGGGGCCGCATCTCGCGCGCTTCATCATCGACCGTGACGTTCCCCGTCGGCAACGCTAAAGCAGCTTAACAGAGATTTAGATTCCGAGGCAAGTGTGCTGGCTTTCAGAAACCTCCCTGTAAAATGTCGTCACTTCGCATTAGGGCACGGCTGGTCTGAACTATAACTGCTCTAGACAGCTGACCGCTGTTCTTTTATACACAAGGTGTCTGTGTGCAGATCCACTCTACCAGCCCACTTTAATATTAACTTTCCTAACTCGACAGCAGTAGACAACGTGACAGCGAAGCCGGGAAAAATCGGATGTTGGCAGCAGCATTTTCTGACTTTCGGAACAAGGCTGCACTACGTTCATAACGCCGTCATGAAGTTATCAGTCAAACCTGATGTGACCTGCATGGTGAACACGAAACGCTGCAAAAAGTAGCAGCTTTCCAAGCAGTGATGTTCCATAATGTAATTGAAGTTGTGAGTGGCAGGCTGTAAAGAAAAAAAAAAGGTATGCTGACACGACGCACTGTGGGAATCGGTGTACGCGAAGCTTCCGCGAGCCATGATTTGGTGTGTGCTATTAAGGACTATCGAAGAAGAGCACATGGGCATATGCGCTGACTCTACAGTGAACTTTATTCGATAAAACGCGAAGAAAGACACCAGGCAGTGATCAATACCACGTGAGTGCGTGCAGAAGTATCTCACTTCCGGGCATAAAACGTGTACATTGCGAATCATGACAGTGCGACACGTGTTGAACAAAAATTGATAGTCGTCGTCCCGTATCATCATCGTTGGTTGACAGACGCAACCACCTTTCTTTTCTTCGTATATAAAAGGCTTCGATTACCTCTCGCGCATGCCCTAGCTTGTTCTTCGATGATATTACCAGCCACATCCATGATCCAACGAGGCACACGCTCAAAAAAGTAGTAAAAGCTCAGTCACTGCAGCATTTACTACCCCCATGCCAACTTCACTACTTGTAGCTGACGTTTTCGTAGTACTATAGAGATATACGAGGCGTAGTAAAAGGTGCCGTTACTATTTAGCGTGTCAGGGTTATTGGAGATTATTGTTTGCATACGTCACGAGTTCGTAAACGTTACTACCTCGGCCGGCCGTAGTATGTTACGTTACAATTGTAGGAAAGAAAGTGACTTTTGTAGGAGTCTTATGGAGAATTTCGGCAAACCATAATTTTCTTGATTATCTAGAAACAGCAGTTCCCTGCTTCGTCGTGGAACACGTGCATGCTAGTAGTCCGGTATAATCAAAGTCGATTATATGTCTAAGTTCATGGATACTCACCAGTACGACGTGAGCTACCCCAATGAAGCGCAATAAATAGTCTCCAAGATGCTGTTAAAGTATATGTCGCGTGAAAGCCTTCGTATTGTATGTGTGCGTGTGTATGTTCTCATTTGTGGATCGTTCATGCCCGCATGTTTACATTGTTATATGAAGATGCTGTTGTGTTGTATACTTACCAGGGTAATCACATGACGTAATTACGTGTTATTAATTAGTGCAACGAGGCAATGCCGTGCCGTTTCACGTTTTTATTTGCGGTTATGCTTTTGTAATGCACTTGACTAATAAGGTAGGGGCCGTCATGCATTCTAGTAAAGTTAGTAATTTTGTATTATCAATTCCCTGACGATATAAGGCAGTAGTTCAGGGGAAGGTGAAATAAGACTGGACGTGCAAGCACGGACAGAAGAGGGAAGTCAAGACGGCGGTTGTGGTGTCTTGACTTCTCTTTTGTGTCCCTGTTTGCACTCCCAATCTCTTAACATGAATACTTAATAACTAGCTCAACTCTGTGTTGGTTTAATAAAGATAGAAGCTTGAAGAGATGAAAAGTTTTTTTTAACAAGGGTGTGTCTGGAGCCACTGTTTTGTTCAATGAACGCGAAATGCAAGGACACCCGTGTACTTTTATTTAGGTGCACGTTAAAAAATCCCTGGTCGTCAAAATTATACCGTAGTCCCGCACTATAGGCGTGCCTGATAATCATGTCGTGGTTCTGGCAAGCCAAACCCATAAATTATTGTTGAAGTGTAGTACAGCAACAAAGTAACAACAAAAAGGGAGCTTCCTTCTTTGCTTGTGTTTATGCCCGCAGCGCAATTTTCCTAATGGATGGGGAAGTGGATAATGTTAGGAAAATAACAATGGCACATTATTATACAGTGTACAATACGGGCGGTATACGGATAGATGAGAAAGGAGATTTTAACTAACACGCGGAGTGTATACGCCAGCCCGCCTGCGGCTGCCATCGACCAAGCGACGAAGGCCGTGTCCAGAGAGAATTTTGAGAGTTGAATATGAACTAACTTGTCGAAGCTCATAAGCACCTTCGCTGCTAATTACCGTATTATTCATGGACACGCACCTCAATGTCAACAAGCAGGAATCGTAATTGAAACGCATCGTCAAAAAATATTAAGAAAGTTGCGGCGCAGAGTCAAAACGATCCTTCTTCATCCGTACACGGGGTAATTAGAAAACGCGAAAGCCGCACTTGGACCGTCGACATCATTCCGGGGAGGAGTCGTGCACGCGAGAAGCAGCGTCGCTCGTCATCCTCCCTTTCCACCCTCTCGGCGTTCGCGTGCCGCCGCTGGCGTCGGTGGCGCACAGAGAAGCTAGCCCCGCAGGCGCGTGCTCGGCGCGACGTCGCAGGCGCTGACGAGACCGACGTCGACGTCCGGGGCGCAGTCACGCCAGCGATGCGTGGCGTCGACCTTAATGAAAGCCGCCGGCAGGCAGGGTCGGGGAACCCGCAGCGGGGCCTAGGCGGGCGGCGACGATTCGCTGCCGACACCCGCCCATTTGTTCGTCGTCCGCGTTTTAACGCGCGCACAAAGCCGCAGGCGGTCGCCCCACGCCCTTCGCAAAAGCGCCGCTGCTGAAGCGGGCTGATTGAAACGCGCCGGAGGATATGCGGCCTGCCGTCCTCGTTCTCTTCTAGAAGTCCTGCCATTTTCCGGACGTTCCTGGCCGGTGTTATTTTTCTATACTATACACGCGCATGCTCGTGTTCGCTTTGACAACCGCCGACCCTCCTTTCCGATTCTTTCGAGCGCTCGCTGCTCTTCGCGTGCCCGTTAGTTTTCCCTATATATAGACGTGATTCGATCGTTTTCCGCAGCTCCCCGAAGAAAGGTCTGCGGGGAAAAGCAAACACACCCGTATTATGCGATAATGCGAGGTCTGCGCCCTATGTTCAAGCCGTGAACCTACACGTAGAAACGAAGTGGATTATCGTAACGAATTTTAGATGAGGACACCAACAAATAGGAAGCGATGCTTGCGATGCGCGGGGCAAAAGGAAGCGTGGAACTTTCGGCCAGTCATTATGCTCAGTATCTGCACGTATACATGCTGCATTTATGTTGTTGTGAGTGACTTTTTATAGACCGGCTTTCTAAGTCGTTTTCCAATTGAAGGGTTCCCGTGACTGTACCGTAGTTGATTTTGCTTGGTCTTTAAACAATGGCGTGATCCGCCATGGTGGTCTAGTGGTTATGGTGCTCGTAGGTGTAGTGGTTAAGGTCGCGGGATCGAATCCCGGTCGTGGCGGCCGCATTTCGATGGAGGCGAAATGCTAGAGGTCCGTGTACTTAGATTTAGGGGCACATTAAAGAACACCAAATGGTCGAAATTTCTCGAGCCCTCCTCTACGGCGTCCCTCATAATCATATCGTGCTTTTGGGACGTTAAACCCCAGCAATTATTAATATTTAAGTGATGTATTTCGACAGGAGCAGTCTCGCACGGTGGGCAATGACTTCATAGCGCGTGGTAGCAAGGTTCAGTGTTCCGCTTGAACTCCTTGGACAGTGTTTTAATTATACTGCCGTTGGGACATGTTGGTAAGGGAGTTGTACGCGAGTGAGCTACTCTTCTCCAGGCTGGTAGCTGCCAGGCGTGTCACGACACCGGCTTAAGTGCTGCTAGTGGCGTTGCGGACGTCGTACATTAATGGTGCCTAATATGAGTGCGACGAGAACCTGTCGGCGCTATTTAGTGCACCGTGCAATCTTATTTAACATCATCTCGACGTTTACTCCCATTCCGCGGAGACTGTAGTACATATACAAACGGCAGCCGTCAGGCTAGCAGATTGAGGAAAAACGCTAGTCGCCGCCACCGAACCGATTGCTCTGAGCGTTCACAATGCGTCTGTACTTTATATACCGCTCACGCGAGCGGCGCACGCACTGTCAATAACGGGGCGGCGCTACGTTACCGATGGCACCAACATTCATACACACGTGTATAGCTAAGAACCACGGTGTAAGAAAAATAATTTAGGTGTGGACACTCCGCCCGACGGCGCGTCCACATAATGTTCGCCTCTTTCCTCCTCTCGGCCCCTAGAGTTACTGTATATGCTACCTTTAGGTAGCAGAGTTGCGCATCTGTTTTCCAACGCCGCTAGCAACCATGCATTGCGGAGAAGCTGACGCTCGGGCTAATTTTTGTATTTCTCGACGCCGCCGCTGCAGCTCACTCAATTAACACTAGTCATCGACAGCCAATGTTTATCGCCGGCCTTCGACATGCGAGACATGTTTATCGGCGACGCGGTAGGCATGTCGCCTGCAAAAAGTGGAGTGCGACTTCACCGCATAGCTGTGGTTGCTAGCCGGACCTATGCGCTACTCTGCTACCTAAAGGTAGCATATACAGTGACTCTATCGGCCCCCATGTCGCAGCGCCTCCCACGCAACCACGGCCGCCGCATGTACTATAGAAGACGAGCTGCGTGCGTAGCGTCCGTAACGGCGTTGCGCACGTGAGAAGTCAGCGAGCAGAAAGACTGCTCACGCGCTCTAAGCAAGACGCCGCGCTTTTACGTACGCAACGCTGTTAGGGACGCTATGTGTGTCGGGTGCGCCGTTTACACCGTGGCCGTATGAAAAATCGCCGTTCAGTTGCTTTATCCTCCTCCGCGTGCACGGTTAAAAAAATGCAATGAGGTGAAAAAAAAATGAAGAAAAACGCGCGTTCGCCTCGTCGCAATAGGTTTCTTAAGCCCCCATGTCGCAGCGCCCCCCACGAAACTGCGGCCGGCGCATGTATTAAGGGCGAACATTATCTGGACGCGCTCTCCTTCGCGGCGGGCGGACAGTGTCCACACCTAAATTATTTTTCTTACACCGTGCTAAGAACGTTCAACGGCAACGCCATCGGAGATTGGTGAGCGCGCCTCAAGGCTCCGTACATTTGCTGGGCCAATAAAATGCGAGTGAGGTTTTATCTTGCATGCAGCATAACGTATTTTCACCATCTCTGCGCGCACTAGTTGTTGATAGCGATATCGCCAAGCTGTAGCTGCCAACGGTGGGGTTAAAGCGTGAGGTACAGACACATGGTTTGTTCACTACTTCAGTAAAAAGCAGCCCAAGTGAGCAGGACATAAGAACAGACTGCCGCCTCGTTGCACGTTGACATACTCGACGCCTTTGCGTGACCTTGAATCTTCCTCGTTCGTTCTGTCCTAAAATGAGGAACTGCTCCACGAGGGCGATTCCAGATAGGCGAGAACACGCGTGCTTTGCAGTTCGCGAGGAATGTATGAGCAACGCCTATATATTTCAAAAACACAGTTGTCAAAAAGTAACGAGCGCAGCGCGATGTGCACAGATAGGACGGAGTGGCGCATCCCTCCCGCTGCTGACTGCGCGTCAAAGCCGAGCGGATCCCGAACCGTGGCGGGATATCGCAAGCGAAGCGTTGCGATCGTCGTTTGAGCTCCCACCCTCCGGAATCTTTTAGAGCTCACCACGCTCATCGCGGGGGCCCCCTTCAATATGAATGACCCTCGGCCGGCGCGCGCGCGCATCGCGTGCAAACCGCGTTTTGTGGGGCGTGAGTGGTCCGATAAGCGGGCGTTTTGTGCGGCTGCTGCACGCGACACCGTGTGTCGCGGGGCGGCATGGGCAGCAAGAAAACGAATAGAGAGAGAAAACAGAGGGGGCGGATTGATGGATGAGTGACTTATGCGGGATACGATGGTTGGACTTATCGGCGGCTGAAACTTTGCGATGACTGCATAGCCTTGGGACCGGAGATGCTGAGCGCATAGTGGGAAGATATGGTCGTATAGAGCGTATATCTCGTAGCGGCGTTAGGATAGTTGCTTGGGGACAGTCCAGTTATTTTGTTGGCCAATATCGGCCACCGCTGCGTGTTATCGTGTAGTAAACAAGTTATTTTCGCTGAAATAATTTAAGCGAGTTTTGCGGGAGGAGGCAGATAGCGCGAATTTTCTATCGCAACTATATTGTCCGCAGCGTTTCTCCCTGCTTAGCTTCAGACAACTTTAGGTCGTGAAGGCCATTCTAGGCTTTCTTAGTTCTAGGTGTATCATACAATAATGTTGGCATTGTTTTATTCCTATGTACAGCATCTTCAGTGCACTACACTCTTAATCATGTCCTGCTTAAAGTGGCAGTCTATAGCCCGGAAACGAGACGAAAAATCTAACGCCTATAGACTGTCTGTTTAGCCGGCAAAACCTGTAGGCGGTGCCACCCGTAGCCGTCCCTCGGCGTAGTAGCTTTCTTAGCGGCTCATCTCATAGGCGGGACTCAATATAGGCCGGAGATTTTTCGTCTCGAATCCCGGCTAGTTGAAGGCAGGCTATAGACATCTCCTCGTTCCACGTGACCAGCTGTCCTGGCTACGGAGAGTCCTACCCACGGTGTGTCCCAGCTGCGGCGCGTCCTAGCTATAGGCGGTGTACGAAGCGGCGAAAGAAAAAAATCACAGCATATCCACGGGGTGAATGATGATGAGTGGGGCGAAGCTACGGAGGGAATCATCTGTAAACCGTGAAACTCTTCCGTGAAATGCGCCCAGTACATAATATAAAGAGTGTGAAACATCGTGTATATATTAAACATCAAACTTTTATTGTACTGTTGGTTTACGTGGTCCCTTCATTATCACTTGTGATCGGTCAAATGCAAGGAAGAAGTCCGCTCCCGAGCGAAAGAGCGCCAAGAGCGACCGCATTCCCCGCTCGCCCTGTGCGAATTAAAGGCAAGGCTAGAGGGAAGACAGGACGCGCGTTCCACGACGCGAGGTCGGTAGCATGCCCAACGAAAGCCAACGGAACGCGATCGTGCAAGTGCTCTGGCTTCGCATCGCCTCATGGTTCCATTTAGCGTCCCAAAACCAAACATATTGCTCAAGGTGTGCCTTGCGTTTTTCGTAGAAATAATTTCTTTATCATGTGCATTAAGACGAAAAGTTGAAAGCTCACTAGAGTGTATCGCACGCAAAGTATGTCTTTTAGTGTGATTTAACTCTCGTACGGCAGGGTCCTCGCGCCGTTGCCGGTCCACCTCGCCCGTTGACGATCGGGCGAGGTGGCTACATATAACTGCTACTACTACACTTTAAGAAAAAATCACAGCATATCCACGGAGTGAATGATGATGAGTGGGCGAAGCTGCGGAGGTTCACCGGTAAACCGTGAATCTTCCGTGAATTCTGCCCAGTACATCATCACCGACGTGAGATCGGGCGCGTTTATACTAAAGGTTCGATGAGTTATGACGACTTGCAGCTCACTTTAATTTTACATGTACGCTGTGAATTTTCATTGTTTAGAAAACCAATGCTTTAGAAACCATCTGGCGTCTTTCGTTAAGCAGCTGGCGTATTTTCGTTTTGCTTTAGAAACATCTGGCGTTCTTTCGTTTTTCTTTTACAAAACATCTGGCGTCTTTCGTTGGTTTATCTCATCAATCAACGGCGTTTTGAACAAAATTTTTATTGTTTAATCACGCACAGGAGAAATCTCACCAGGCACTACCTTGGAGGTAAAGAATGGCTGCTAATGGGAATGAGAGACAGAAGAAGTCGGCTTTTAGCTAACGCTGCGAATTTTTTATTGTTCAACAACGCACAGGAAAAATCTCCCACCGGCACCACCTTGGAGGTCAAAGCGTAAGACTGGTTACTCACAACGACTACGACTACGAGGGACGAACGGGTGCCGCCTTAAGGAGCTTCGCCCCTAAAAACATCTGGCGTTCTTTCGTTCTGCTTTTACAAAACATCTGGCGTCTTTCGTTGGTTTATTTCATCAATCAACGGCGTTTTGAACAAAATTTTTATTGTTTAATCACGCACAGGAGAAATCTCACCAGGCACTACCTTGGAGGTAAACAATGGCTGCTAATGGCAATGAGAGACAGAAGAAGTCGGCTTTTAGCTAACACTTACACTTCTACTAACGTTTCCTACTGGAACATGCCAATGGCTGCTAATGGGGAATGAGAGACAGAAGAATTCGGCTTTTAGTTAACGCGCACGCTGCGAATTTTTTATTGTTCAACAACGCACAGGAGAAATCTCCCACCGGCACCACTTTGGAGGTCAAAGCGTAAGACTTGTTACTCACTACTACGAACACGACGACTACGGGGGACGAACGGGTGCCGCCTTAAGGAGCTTCGCCCCTAAAATTTGATTTTAGGTCACCTTTTAAGCTCTATTCTGGGATTTGGAGGCTTAGACACACATTTTATGACATACATAATCCATATACACATATTACATTCAGAAGTAAACCACAGAAAAATTCACAGTAAACACATGCGGATTCGAACTCGCGAACACTCGATCACCAAGCGCGTACGCTAACCACTACACCACATCACTCCGCGGCCACTATGGTAAAAGAACGGGGGTTTATATGCACCAATGCATCGCTACGTGCTCTGGCGTATTAGTGCAGTGGAGGCTGTATTAAAATGTAGCGTTCACTGATACGTAAGGAGGTATTTTTTAAATGACATTCGTGAAAATATATACGGGGTCACTCAAGTTATTGCTGGGAGCATGCTTGAAGCGAATTTGCGGGCTTGGTATAAAAGATAAAACTGTTCCGCATGTATTCGGCACTGGCGCCTCAGTGACATTTAAAGAATCTTGGCGCGCATAATACCCGAGTTCTATTGATGTTAGCCGTCAGCATGTTGCCTTTCGTGGATTGAACGAGTTCTCAACGTCAAGATTCGCTTGCCGTGGAACGTGTGCTCGGAATCCATCCGCGCCAACCGCATAGCGGCGTAGCCGATTACCGACGGAGAATCGCCGCGTTATCAGTAACGTCGCTGGCCGCTTCACCGCCGACGGTTACCGGGCCGGTAGCCGATATCGTCACTAAGCCTATTCAGTTTATTTCGAAGCCGTAGTCGACCGTGCTTCAGAACAAACCGCTCAGGCTCATATGCCTGGATGTTTTACCTGTTACCGTCGTTGGCTCGACCCTCTCCCCGTAATAATTACACACTGAGATGAACATGCGCTGATAATCGTGGTATTGTCAGCCGTGTATACAATATGCGAACACGCCCGAGCAGGTGCGGTACGCCGTGCACGCACTGCAGATGAACTTCACTTGTAAAGGAACTCATCTTGGCTCTAAACGTTGGATAGTGCACGTCGCTACCCCTCAAATCAATGACACTATTCCAGTAGACATTATTTTAGCTTCAATAAAAAATGTGGGCGACGTTTGCGTCGACCATGGAAGCGAGGAGCTGGCGCTGATTGCATGCAGCTTCGCAGTCGCTCGGCGGACTGCGCCCCGGAGGAAATGCCGTTTATGTTGGACGCCACTCGCGCGACATACGTGACTGGTGAATTGGGCTGTGCACGCTGGAGACGCGGCTCGCGGTTCACCGTTCTCAGGCACGCAGTGCGCAGGCAGGAATTTGATGCTAACATGGACTGGATCTTATATCCGGCAGCACTTATCGCAGAAATATTTGTGGCGTTCTGTTAGGACTCCATCAGTGGCCATATTTTTGAGAACGTCTGGATTCACGCTGGTATAGCGGTCCCGCCGCGCTATTTAAATCACTTCGCACTCATCTCAAAGCTGCTATATTTTTCACATAAGTTTACTGAAACATTTTCTGGAAGTGCGAGTCCATGCAATGTAGTAAGTATAGTATTGGTGCGAGAGGCACTTTCATGGGCATGCAGTGCCTTGTACAAGTTTCACCTTTTGATAAATTTTTGACAAATCTCGCCGTGATTAATACGGCGGAACACGCAAAGATTTACGAGCTACATCCACACAGCTGCGTTTGCATGCGCACGCGACTGGGCAATGTTTGTTGTGCTAGACTGCATGGGAGAGCCTTCTGGAGTTTTTTACGTATACAAGCACCTAATTGTTTATGCGCGGATTACTGAGACGCGTTGCGTACAGCAGAAATCCAGAACGTAGTATAGTGCTGCATTAACAGAAAATTAATTTGCCACCATCGAGTAATATGTTCTAGTGTTGCAGAGCTATGCGCAGATGCTAAAAGACAAGGTATGGTCTACGAAGGGTGCAACTTTTGGTGCAAGCTGGATTTTTTATTTATTTTTTTTATTGCGCACATGCAAAGCGGTTGCGCCTCAGTGTGGCAGTCGTCAGGAGGAACTTAAACTGCTAAATTATGACATATCGCAAGAAAGTTAACGTAGACTGGCCATTTGTCGAACGTGGAGTGTTTAACGATTTCTGAACTTTTTAAGCCAATGCAGCGATGTTATACGAGGTACATCCACCGGCGTGCGCGCTTCGCGCTGGCACATATGTACGTTCCAGAGGACGGTCATTTAATTATGCAAATATTGTTTGCCAGACTTAGGCATTGCTTACCGCGGATTTAGGAGAAAATGGTGAACGGTTTTGCGAAATCTAGAACACCTCGTGGAAGCTCTACTGCCTGCATTTGATTTCGACAGCATGCCGTTACTAATAGTAGAACGTTAAATTAGATATGTGCATTTAACGACAAACGATTCGGGCATTTGTCCAAGGAAGCATTTTGTTTTTTATCGCTACCAACCTATCTTATGTCCACTTGAGGACGAAGGTCTCTTCACTAATCCCCCATTGATCCTACCCAGCGTCTTCATTACTATTTTTGTGTGTTTGTGGCATGCACAAGAAGGAAGAAAGCAGTCAGGTTGCGGTATCCCTAATGCGGACTCCCTTGACATCAAGTGGCAGGCCGTGTAGTGGTTGATTGTTGGCTAACAGAGTTTTAGAATTGTGTACGCACACGTTGTGTTGGCTGGGCACGTACGCTATATTGTATTCGGAAAGTAACGTGAGTATACCAGTGTTTAGTCTTTGACAGATGCGCAGTGGCAACAAACACAAGAAATTGTGCACACGAAGCTCTGGTTACCGTATGCTAATACTGCCTCATTTTAACCACGTGAGATTTTTTAACGTGAACCGATTACATCACATAGGAGCGTTTTCGCACTCGGTTCCCCCTTGATGGGTACCTAGATTAACCATTAACAGTGAGCTTGTAAACTATAAGCATGCAGTGTGTTTAGACATGCGTATAAAAATTCGCATCGTTTTTTTTTAGTAGCGGCGTTTAAAGCATGAACGCACCACGTTCCCCATAAATGTACCGTTCAGCGGAATCATTTCGGTTGAGAATTACTTCACGGACCATACCAACTTCATAGTTCAAGAGTACCCGCTGTGTCTAGCGTGTATAAGCATGCGAGAAACAGGTACTGCTCAGGTGTAAAAATAATTATTTATTGTAAAAAAATACAAACAGCGCTAAAACCAATTCTCAGCGCTGAAGGAAACGATAAACGTGCCATCCGATGTTTTTTTTTTTTTGGACAAATATATTCTGGTGCTTAACGAATACCTTTGATCTTTTCAATGTGTCTGCAGCAGCTTCCCGCCGGCAAAACACCTGGGAAACAACTGGGTTCATAATACTATGCACAAGACGAAGTATTGAGCATACCCAATTGCGTATGTGAGGTCCTTAATATAGCACATCGTCAAGCACAAAATAAGGTCTTTCTCTATAAGTGTGCCAACCGAAGGTTTCACTTTCTCTTGCACTTGATCGCAGTAGAACGCCTTGTTGTCGTACTCCCTCCAAATTCAGCGGTCAGGTGATGGGCGGGCTGCTGGCATGTCATTCTGACGGAAAAAAAAAAGAAAAGCAGAGGACACATGCGACGTTATGTTCTTAGATCACCTGGTGTTTTCGCCCATCACACAAAAACTTCTACGTGGTAAACGGACGTTTCCAATCTGTTATGCACCTTGTCGAATTTTGTGTAGACAGCGTCACAGAAGTTACAAATATGAAAGTGTTTTCAGAAGTTGCTAATGAAGCTTTCTAATAGCGTTTTAACCATAAACTTACTACAGTTATGAGAGAAAGCGTAGCATGATTTCCTCAGATATATTCATCGATCTCCACAAAATACATGGGGCATTGCACATCTGACCGAGTATTACTTCGACCTTGTCGAACTTCTCCATGAAACTTCCAGTTTTTCTTAAAAGTGACGCTCTGTTTCGAATGTCGGATGCAAGTCAAAACCACAGCACAGCCGCAATTTGATGAGAATCACGTACAAGGAAAACAGTTTAACAATAGACTCACGATTCATTCGTTAAGTAAATAAAGTGGCAGGTAAACTTGGCTTGAAATTTGGTTGCACACTATTGCACAATATTGCAAACGAATTTTCTTAATACCAGGGGAACGCCAGTAACGGCGAATATTTGAATGGTAGGAGCCAGTGCATGATTAAAAATTAATTCGCTGCAGCGGGTCAATGCTCGGCTGCGATATTTAGATGGGAGTGAAACACACACACACACACACACACAAAAAAGAATAAAAAACACAAAGAAAGATCGTATGCTCAGTCACGGCATTGTAAACAACACCACGGCCGGTGTTGCTGCTGCTGCTGCTGCTGCTGGAGACCCTGCAAGGTGTGAGCTCCTGGACAGTTGCTCGATAAAATTGCGCCTGGCTCTTGTGTCAGAAGGTTTTGTCACCTGGAAACGTATTCAAATTCTGTGTGAAGATGAACCAGGATTATATCCCTTATTACGACTGCTGTACGCACTTCACTTCTCTGAATGAGCAATCCAACATAAATAATAAGCTGCCAACGAGAACAACAGTACTTTTATACAATCACGGTTATATATGGCTGTTGCGTCGCATGAAATGATAGATGAGAGAAGAAAAATGCCATCAACTAGCTAACGCCTAAATTACGTATGACACATTACTTTACCTTCATCGAGATCTGCAGTTTGCACAGGCACCACAGCCGGTGCATGATGCACTGAGGTACTTGCCCACACTTGACTTGGCACTGCATAAGACCAATGGGCAAATGTGATCGAAAACCACGGAAATCAGTGAAGGGGCACAGTAAATGCACATGTATTCACGAACATGAATCAGGCTGGCTTTAAAACATGTTAGAAATTAGGCAGCAAAACGCGTTTGAAAGACTGTCGCTATTCAGAAAGTCAAATTGCTGATTTTGCCTCCTAAAAACAAGACATGCCGCGAGTCGTATCTATGAGCGCCTGATCCCATGAAACGGTACTATCGTCTTCGGCACTCGTAAGTGCAGTTTTATTTTTGATTGTGGAAACGTTTTTCCGCTTCCCAAAGGTAAAAAAAGAAATAAAAATGCCAAGTATAACGACCTACCATGAAAGCAGATCCTAACATCATTCAACTGCTAGCAAAAATATGCTTGCTTTTATTGCCGCGTTGTATCATTGACTATAAATGCACAGAACACTTGCTAGCCGAGGGATAAGAAGCCACGCGAGAGCTAAAATTACACAGCTTGTCAAGCAAGACGAACTGATTATCTCAGTGACACCTGTCAAGAGCGACGACAGCCTCTGAACTGTACGAGAGTTCACAATAAATGCGATCAGCACGACAACACGTGCGCGACTATAGAGACGGATGACGATTACAACAAAGATAAGTACTCGTATACTCGTATAGTTACTCGTACGCATACTCGTGTAGTTATTTCAAAAGCCGTCGAAAGAATATTCTGGCAGTTCAATGCCGTCATTCATATACATAAGCGCAAGCATGCAACAATGTGAACGCTAACAGCACGAACATATATGTGAAGAAAGAACAGCACTCACCCAGGCAGGTATGATGCGCCGGGCTGTGTCCGCAGTGTGCGCACCAGCTAGACAGAAGTGGCGCGAAAGCGTCGTGTAATCCTGCGTCAACAGCT
Organism: Rhipicephalus sanguineus; assembly: GCF_013339695.2. Taxonomy (NCBI): domain Eukaryota; kingdom Metazoa; phylum Arthropoda; class Arachnida; order Ixodida; family Ixodidae; genus Rhipicephalus; species Rhipicephalus sanguineus. Next base: position 21,440,050 of record NC_051177.1, on the reverse strand, counting down.
TGCGTGCAGCCATTGCATCCGCAAGGGGATATCTCTATGTCCTTGCAACACCCCCTTAATATTGAGATAAGAGAACTTTTCCATGGCGGCCGAGTACCGGCTCACGCGGCACGCTCAACAAACCGCATCAACCTATCAAACATCCACCGCTGTCGTGGAATGCGCTAGAACCGATAGAACTAACCCATATCGCGCCAAAAACGCAACCCCCTTCCCGTCGCACAATTCGCAATGCCCATAGACTGTCGCGCCACCGAGCGGAATTCAGGAGCGTCCTCTCGAGGAGGGTTAGTAGACGACAAAATGGCGGCACTATGCAGTCGCTCGCTTGTTCGGCTGTGCTAGCCTCAGTGTTAACGCGTTGGCAAGAAAGGAACACTACGACTTTGCATGTTCCCTGCATCAGTCAACAAACCGGGCCCTCCGTGACACGAGAAATCTGATTCGTTCTTGCGAGACGCGAAGTTTTCGTGAAAATACGTAGCAACTCGCGCTTTCAATGCCAGCCCACAGTTTACACATACTATCAGCTTCGCGAGGCTTTCTGTAGCCACGTAGGTAAGTTAAATGTTATCGTCTGACATATTCAGTTCAAGCTCACCCTGTTTTACTTGCATATATAATTGGTCAGTGTTTCTTGTAGTGCATCAGTCCCATAACACTGTACGCGGGAGGGAGGTCGCGCCGCGGGCTCGCGATGTGCTCATGTATAACTGAGCGATCTCAAGTTGGCGATACATTAAAATAGGGCCTCTATACTTTGTCAGCAAAGCGCTGTTACGAATCGTGCGAGCGACGTTTCAATCATTCAAGGACGCGTCTCCTCGACGCCTTTCGTGGAGCGAACGCTTTCCATCCACGCCGTCCTTCGCCAGTGTGTTGGGTTTCATAGCCACCGCTGCGCCGCTTGTTTTTGTACGTTTGTTGATAGGTGGCAGCACACTGCAAGCGATTTGCTTGTTGACCGGTCTGAGAGCAAAACGTTCTCCGCGCCCAGACGTCTGTCTAATTGTAAACGTGGTGACGCGGAGTGGTCGAAGTCGTTCGGCGGAGGAAATTCTTCAGATTGCTTTCAGCAGTGATGTTGAAAGAAACCATCTTGAAGACGAGGATTTTTCACTCGACGTAGAAGACAGTGAAAGCACCGAGAGTGACAGCTACGATGAACCACCAGCTGGTAACTCACGAGGAGCGAGTTGCACTACACGTCCCCTCGTGCGTTAATGTTCTTTCACGCTCGTAAGTCACTTTGATTGTATTTAATGTATAATATCCTTGAGCGAGATCAAAATAAAAGCATAGTTCCTCTTGTGCATTGCATGTATCACAATTATTGTGGATATTATTAGGGAGCGCCGCGTGTCGCCAACACGCTCGAGCTCGACCAACGAAGCGAAATGGTTAGAGCGATGGAACGTGTAGTCACGGCCACAATCCACGCCTCTCGGCGAACTTCTTCGACGTTGCAAAAAGCATACGTGTTTATTCTTTTCGATGTTCATGTTTCGATCGTGCTGATCGAACCTGCAACATGCGATTGAAGTACGCACGGCTAGAGTCTCAGCATGGCTGTGGCACAAGCGCTACTGAATGGCATGTTAAATGCTTGTGTTCCGTTGAAGACGCAACTCCGCGTTTTCGACTGCGCAAGTAATGACGACGGGGTATTATCACAGAACACTTTTATGTTTGCAAGCCATCATCACGCGCAGCAGCGATGGCGCTACTCGCTGGCGCCCTACTACTGCGGCAAATCCGTCAGGCAGGCTCGGTACGTACTACCTCGGAGTGCCGTTCAGCTCATACGTCAATTCTAGTTCATACAGGTTTATGTAGCACGCACAGGATTTCGCAAAGCATCGTTATGCACGGTAACGGAGCTGAAATATAACCTTTCACTTCGCAGCAAATAATTAGGTGGCGAGTACTTAGCACTTTCCATGGTTTGGGAAAGTATTTTAGTCTCATATCCATTTCAGCGCAGCTCATGACTTCATCCGGTGCAAGTGGCACGGTCCGTACGCCCGCACGTCCTATCTGTTTCTATGCTAACAAACGGGTTGACCCTCCTCCTGGCGCCATATTGAAAAGCACGGCGCGCCACCTATAGTTCGTGGGCATTGCGAATATCTTCAAACTCTCGTTTTTACCTCCTTCCTTTCTTTTCTCTGCGCAAAAACAGCAGAAGCGGCGTGCAACGGAGAGCGTAGCAGCCCCTATTCTCTCTCACGCACGCAAGAGAGAGCGCGTAGTTAGCTCCATGCTTATACCTCCTCGCAGCATAGCTCGCCTTTGCGGCTGACGCTGTCGGCGCATGCGTACACTCTCAGTACGGTCCTGGATAATAGCCTCGATATAGGCGGCATCCTTCTACGTACTGTTTATCATCACGGCTATGGACAGCCCGGCGAAGAGAAATATACGTTACTCTCTTTATGCGGCCTCGAACTTGAGAAGTGCCGCCTATATGCAATCGCTGTTAAGCGGCCGAACTCCGTATACGGCCCCACAGGCCGATGCGCGCGAGAGAGAAGCGACAGGGCGCGGCGACGCCGGCGAAGCGTCGAAAACTACTGCACCACGCATGCGCCATGCGCGCGAACGAAAAAAAAAAAGGGAAGAAAAATTGAGACGCGCGCACCGCGCACATGATCGCATGATCCCCGGGGCGCGCGCGCGATGGAAAAAAAAAAAAAAAAAAGGCGAGAACAGCGGAAGCTGATAAGTTTCGTGTTAGCCGCGCGGCCGCGCCATCACGAGACGGGCTGGCCGGAGTTCGGTAACGATAACTTTCACCTGTTCGTCAACGTAGCTACTTGGAAAGCGCTCAACTGCGTCGACTGCGCGCTTTGCGCCTGCTGCTGTCTAATATGTTTTCATCAACGGATATGAACGGTGTGTGTCGAGGGCAATGTAACACACCGCAACGTGAGTGCGACGGATTTTGCCGCGCCGTGAACAATGAGCCTGCCGCAGCATACCAGGCCGGTTGGTGTGCGTACTGCGGCCACAGTCCAGTACAACATGTTCGAATTGGTAAGTGGGCTTTTTTGTCTCTCTGATGCTGCCGTGATATCTGCTAATGCATGTGCAGGATGCAATTTTCAGAGTGGGCGAAAAAAAAAAGAAAGAGGGTAGGAGGGGGGCACACATCGCCAGCTATGTGTATACATATGACCGTGTTGTACTGGCGGCAGAACATTAAGCGCAGCAATAACTACTCCCGAATTTACATGCTTTGTGTGTCATCTTCGTTATATCCCATCGTAGATGCGCTTTTTCTCGGAATACAATACTTAACAGCCAGTCATCTTATCATGTGTACATACATTGTGACAAGTTTGTTTTCAGTTTACTCAGTTCATGGCTTGCATTTGTTTCGTGACCTAATTGTGGCATGCCGGGGGGGCATTTCCTGAAGGCCTTGACTGTATGAGAAAAGTAGCTATTTTCATTATGTATTTTGAGTAAAACACCCCCTCCTTCAAAATTTTAAGGGAGGGGGAACTAGGCACCCCCCCCTTATGATGTGATGCATCAAGCCATTGAGCTGGCACAGTAGGAACATACAGCTGACCAGGCCCGTAGCCAGGAATTTTTTTCTGGGGGGGGGGGGGGGGGGCACTTGCTGAAAGCCTTGACTTTTTGAGAAAAACAGATTTTTATTATTTATTTTTGGTAAAACACATACTTCAGCAAAATTTCGGGGGGGCCGGGCCTCTAGGCCCCCCCACCCCCCTGGCTACGGGCCTGCAGCTGACTGCTGCTGTGCCTGTTTTCTTTAACGAAAACTGATTTTTTTTTTTTGTTGGCTGTCTTAGTTTGTGAGCACTGCACTTGAGAAGTTCTGCAGTGTGAATTTCTTTATTATGAACCAACTAACCTATTCTAAAATTCTATTCTTCTCGCTCAGCTCTTACTTATCACAGAGTATATCTCGTTAGCATAAGAGAGGTCTCGGCCATTAATAATAATGCCTGTTTCAATAGCTCATAAATGCATGTTTTAACCAGGTTGTGTAGAATTACCTATTGTATGATTTACAGTTACCACAGTTACCACAGTTACCACAGTTTCAGGAAGCACTGAGTCACTGAGATGCAAATGCATTTATCACTGTGCAGGTGTTGCTCAACAATACGAATGTACTGCCACTGGAGGGGCCAGCACCAGCAGCTTCGTAATGCCTGCTTCACAGCATAGCATACCGGTGGGTGCCAATACAAATTTGTAAAAATGGCGTGATATCATAAATTACTGCAGCATCTCTGGGTTGTCAATTTGTCGCCAGCGCACTGCTGATACTCGATTTCATGAACACAGTTAGTTCTTACAAAACGTGAGAAGTGTCATAGCGCTAAGGATCACCACCAGGGTATCTAGAAAGTGCATTTATGATAGCACGAACGAGACAACTATAAGTGCTGGTTGTTTATGACAACAGACCAAACATGCAGCAATTGCTACAATCAACCTGTTCCTTTATGTCGTCTTAAGGCATTTGGTTGAACAATAAAATCGTCATGTTCCATACTAGCTTCTTCACTTACTCTTTCTCACGTGTAGTTAATGCAGATCATCTATAGCTCTAAAAATGTTGACTAATAGGCATGTGTATGTGGCTTGCAGTGAGTAATATAAATTCAAGCTTATCGCTCATGTAGAGTACTCACGGATTGAAACAGGACAATTAGGGCTAAGTAACGCACACATTTTTGTTTCCACTGTCTTTCACTGCAGGTCATTTGGGCGTAATTTTGACTCGAATGCGTTCATCAGAGCCCATGTTATCCTTAGAGACCAGATTCGTCGCGACAGGACGTTGTTATCTTGAGAAATTGTGCATACCACTCATTATACTAAAAAAATTAGATTTCGTGTTAGAATTCGTGAGTACTGTACACTGTTTGTGAATCGGTTTTGATGTTCACATTTTTTACTGGTACATTCAGCAGTGCAGGCTGTTCTTACTGATCTTTTAACCACGCAGGAGATGCCGTTCATCAAATGACAGGCACAGAACAAAGCTTGCAAGGACCATGTGAAACACCTGATATGGAATTCACCTCTCTACAATCTGCAGCTACCTTGACAACTGATGCAAGGTCTAGTACTTGTACTGAGACACTTGTGACTTCCACGAGGTCAACCGCAGTTGCCAAAACAGATGACGCATTGAGCTACCCCTCGGCATTTGGACAAACTCTAGGATTGCTTCAGAGTATTGTGGTCAAGGCGGACAAGTTTCCCCAGTGCTGGGCAAACAGCAAGCTTCTGCACATTTTGCGTCAGTTAAAGTGTAGCTGGATGCGCGACTTGTTACATTTTCAGTGTTCGCTATCAAGGTGCTGTTAGAGTGTACTAGAACAGGGAAGTGGTTGGAACGAGCTTCTGAAAATGAAGCCGAAACAGGGTCCATCCGCTTGTGGCATTGCGCTCGGTAGTCTGCAATACGTCGTTGTTTAAGAGTTGCACACCGCTGATTGCAGCACCACAAGTGGATTGACCCGGTTTGGGCTTCACTTTCTGTAATGTGGCCGTTCCGACCACTCCCCTATTCTAGTACATTCTAGTGCTGTGCTACACAAGGCAGTGTTTGATTTTAAGAATATTATTTCTTTATTAGAGGATAGCATTCTTACGAGAGGGCATAACTAGCATTCAACTAGCTTTCAGATGTTGTGCAAATGACGCAGGACAAAAGAGTGATGCAGGCTACACGCATGCTACACTGTGTATGCGTCACTCTTTTGCCCTCTGTCGTGTGAGCTATGCCTAAGGCTTTTTGTATGACAAGCTCGACATACAATTTATGTTAAGAATTAGATAGGCACTGACATCTTCTGTTATTTATTTGCAGTTGTGAATAAGTGTCCTAGATTCCAAAATTGTATAAAGGTACTGGAATGGTTCAGAGTACCCTAAATATTTTAACGTAACATGATTTGATGACCAGTTTTTTTTCATTTAACAGAAGCTATACCAAGTCGTGTTAAGACACAAAAAACTTGCATGAGGGAACAGAGTGTTAATACATTGGTGCTCGCTCTGGCCCACCTTATAACTTGCTAACAACGAGTATTAGCTTGTGGGACAACTGAGTGAGCTGAAAAGAGTGCTAAAACATTGTGTCGTGGCCCTGTGTGGCCTTTTGTTTCCTTTTCTTTTTTTTATGCCGACTGATACAATTTTGCCTCTAGAAACATAACTGAGTCTTGTCTGTAAAACCTGTTGGATAAGAAGTTTGTCATCATGCTCTGAAGTACATATATTTTTTTCTAAGGTTTTGAAATCTTGATGCGTTCGTTGAAGGCACAAGATTCAAAAAGAGTGCTTCATCCACCACCCCATTCCCCTCTCCTTGTTCTTTTTTTTTTTTTTTTTGCCGGATCGTTCAATAAAGTTGTTCACTCACTCACTCACTCATCAGTTCTGCTTTAGGGTGTATGTTGGGAGCACTTTTCTAGTCTTTCTTCGTCGCGCTATCAGGTCGAAAAAATATGTTCGAAAGTAAGGTTGCCACTAATTTACACCTTAGGCCCCTCTAGGCATGTATACCCATAGTAAAAAGAGGCCAGCTGGATCTCGTGCCTTTTCTAGAAGACTACCTTCCTTAGTTTCAAGAGGTGTGATATTGAATAAACACAATAAGTGTTTTGTTGACACAGCACCTAGTTTTGCCTTAGTCACATGTCTTCATAGTGGTGAGAGTTTATTAATTCTCTTGGTCTTTCAGTATGGGCGCACGGCAAGCTTTCTGTGCCTTCAGGTGTTTCTTTACGCCCATATGAGGCAATTACAAAATGTGTGTCACGAAGTGATGTGATATTTTCAAGGAAAAGCTGTGACAGTCCTACTCTTGTGAATAATAGTGCTCAAGTCATAGTACTCTGGTGTTGGTGCATGGCAAGATTCTGTGCCTTAAAGTGTTTGTATTTTGCCTATGTATTAGGGAATAGCTGTGATAGTTCTGCTCCTGTGAATAATAGTGCACAAGTTATAGTACATGTGATCTTGCTCAGTTTGTACACTGTGAGGAAAGGGACTCCGTACGTGCGAACACAAGTGCATATCATTGTGTTTATGACAATTGCTACTCTTTGAGTTTTAATAAACTGCGATAAAATTGTTTGTTGTACGTGTTCATTGAGGTACATCAATATGTCATGCAAGCAAACTGAAGAACAGAATTTGTGCATACAGCACATATATTTCATTTAATGGTACACTGCTTATGTTCAATCAAATCAATTCAAGAAATCTTGTGCTACAATGCTCGGAAAATGATAAAATTGACAGGGAAGTAGAGACAGTGCACTGGTTGAACATACGCTGAAGGCTGGAGTGAGTAATGTCTATTGGAGTGTAACCGAAAAAAAGATCCATTGTATAAGTTAAGTCCAGGAACATGAGGCAGACATTTGCAGATGTGCTAATTCCTTTCAGTACTCTGCATGTGCACTTCAGCATTTTAGTGTAGCCAAACTTTCAACTCCATGAAAATTGCTCCCCCCCCCCCCGAGCACTCCTGCATATGAACAAATTATTTTCGCGAGTGTATATAGGCACAAGGTGAGTAATCAGGAATGCAGAAAGGCTCAAGTACCTTTTCACTAGAGCTTCTTTTTTTTTTTTAAGAGAAAAGTTTGTAAACAATGTGTGTAGTCTTAGGGTGCACATTCCTTCTGATATCCACTGGAAACTTCATATGTAATCTGATGACTGAACGTTTATTAGCATGAAGAGTGCCTAGTCTGCGAGCGTGCTGTATACAGCTGATCACGCGTATTCGAGAACAAGGCAATGTATGTGCCAGTGACAAATACACGTAGGCAAGGGAAAAACGGTGGTTGAAACGGCCTCCAACCGAACCTGAGAAAGTGGGACGAAGGCCATCAGACCTTCGGCTCCCTGTATGAAACGGCAAACTGGTACTTAGCCCCAGCTATGTACTCGTTCAACGCAACGTCTAGAGATAAATGCTGTCTTCAAATGTGCTTTTCAAACCTTTGAGAATAAGCGCTGTCAGATGACGTGCGCAGCTTTCCCCTGAATAACGCGAGCTGTGCCCGCGCATTACATGCATACATTGTTGATTAATGTATGCAGTTCATCAATGTGGCGTGAGCATTGACATGCGCTGCTTCGAATGTGCTTCAAAACGCTCACGACGCGTAAAGCTCGCGGCGGAATGGACCAAATTGTAAGTCAGTAACCTTGCAAAAAATACGTACGCTTTATTGTAGGCACGCTGAAATGCCTCTGTAACGCTGGCATCGACGAATGGAAGCTTTATATGCAAGATTGGGTGGTCTTTGAAGCGCACAAAACGCGCTAGTCACGGTATATAAGAGCGTGCAGCGCGCGGTAGGAATAAACAGTATTTCTCACCCCGTGCATTCACTACATTCACATTAATGTATGCACGATGCTTGGTATCCGCACAATTTCGGCGAAGTAACCGTGATGCATGGAGCAGCGCTGAAGGTAATGTTATTTTCCTGCGGCAACTACAAGCGGAAGAACACAGTCACAGCCGAAATGCAGCAGCTTTCATGACGCTCTGCCGGCTCCGGAACTTATATATTCACCGAATGAAAATGTCAACACAACACGAAGGCACAACAACAGCGAAAAAGGCAAAGCAAGGACCTCAGAGCGATTGGTAGATATATACCCCGTGAAATTTCAGCGCGAACGTGGTGGCGCTGTGGTGTAGCGGTTACCGTGTCTGCTTTCAATGCGTGCGTCCCGGGTTCGAATCCGCTGGTGCGTATTCAAAGTGTGTTTGTGTCATGTATGAGTGTTACGGAGTTATCAATTGTCTTCCAATATGTCACAATGATGTCTGGTGAAATTGTAAATCACAAAACCTTAATATGGTCGAGTTATTTCATTTTTCTTCCGCGACCGCTTTTGGGCCGCATAACCACAGGCCGCCCATAGACAGGAAATACCGACTCCCGACGCCGCAACGTTGTCGTCACGCGTAAGTGTAGGCCGTACGTAGCCAGGAAAAATTTGACTTAAATTCCTGCCTATCTTGCGTCACGCCTATTCAGGGGGCCCCGTAGAAATGGGCCGCTTGCTCTTGGCGCCGCATATGGAGCCGCCTAACGAACGGTCTAGCGGCGGCCGAAATTTGACTGGATTTCCTGCTTGCATGCGTGGAATCTAGCCAGGATTTGATTTAGAGTGTATACACCGACGCTTGCGCCGACAAGTTATAACACGCGGGAGCATACGCTGAACTGTAGCCAGGATTCTCACTTACGCGGTCCACACCGACGCGCCACTAATACTGCAGGCCGTCTATAAGGCGGCGGTGAAGGGTGCACGTTTTTTATATACACTTGTCACGGCTAACGCCTTTTCGAAGGACTACTATAGCCGGGAGTTTTCCTGAGTTTTGAAGCGTCCCGCCTACAGGGCATGCGTTAGCCAGGATTTGATTAAGAGTGTAGGTCTTGCAGATGTGCAAAAGACACACTGAAGCGATTTTTGTTGGGAGCTCTGGAACCATATTGTGGATCTAATAATTTTTTATTGAGATTAACATTTGCATGCATCAGAAGTTGCTTCTGAATATTTTTATTAATGCGCTTTTTAATGGTTGCTTAAGTAATACGGCTTCCAGAATATTGTTTTATTTAGCTCGACAATTCACTCGCATATTATTGTTCTTTTTCCGATCTTTTTTGTCGTTTTGTATATTGTACGTATCCCAGATAAAGAATGGTTAAAAGTACTACCTGCTACTCAATTCCTATCCTATTCAATTCAGGAAGCACGTGCCAATAATATGTATTATTATTATTATTATTATTATTATTATTATTATTATTATTATTATTATTATTATTATTATTATTATTATTATTAGTTTAACACTTCAGTTTTTTAGCATTGAGGAATTCTTTGATAGCAGAAGAAAGATTTTTATTTCATTCATTCGTTCCTTCATTTCAATTCTGTTAAATAAACCAGCAGTGGAATGTAATAGAAAGCGTCGATACAAAACTAGCAAATGTTAAGAAAAGGTAAAAAATCACTATTTGAATTTCGCAAATGGCAATGGGTAGAACTTTGCACCTGCTAAAGAAATTCAAACAAAACCGGGGCACTCCCATGAGATACAACAATACGCCAACCATTGTGATAACAAATTTTTAGGTGCCTTGCACACTTCATCAAGAAGGGGTTTAGGGATTGTTCATCCAGTCGAAGATGTCCGATCGAAAATAAAAATGTTTCTATGCACTCGCTTTCTCAAAGATTTGTTATGATCATGTGCGCCGAGTCCTCCGGAAGGTTAAACGTTAGGCATATGAACGTCGAGACATGCCTAACTTAGACCAGCACACACACACACACACACACACACACACATATATATATATATATATATATATATATATATATATATATATATATATATATATATATATATATATATATATATATATTTTTTTTTCATTGCGATAAAGACTTGCCTTTAAGGTTATCTCTTGATATATATTTGTGTATTACGTGTGTGTTATGTTGTGCATGAATCGAAGCAGTTTTTAAGAATGAAGCTCTTTAAGCTTTTCGTTGCGCCGGGTGGTGCTAACAGATGCTATCATCATCATGAATCGGCACGCGCTCTCTTCTTCTTCTCAGTCCTCTTCTTCATCTGCTTCGCTCCCTAAACAACGTGCGCCGGTTTCTCCGGCGCTGGATGGAATACCGCTGATCGGTGAGAGAACGAGTATAGAGAGAGAGAAAAAAAAAAGAGAAAGAGAGAAATTCTTGGCGAAAAAAGTTTCTTGGCGAGGCGGGATTCGAACCAGCGCACCCACGATCTCAAGTCGAGCACGCTAACCACTCGGCTATCTAGGCACGATATGACAGCATAGCACAGGCTTCTATAGTGTAGTATAGCAAGGTGGTGGAAAAGGGAAGTGTGGGTGAGAAGGAGGGAAAGGAGGAGGGCAGAGAGTAAACCATAGCATAGAGAAAAAGAGAGATAGAGAGAACGAATGGGAAGGAAGACAGAAAGAGACAGAATTAAAAAAAGAAGCATACCGTAGGAAGAAAGAGAGAAATATTGAGAAAGGGAAGGAATACAGAAAGTAAAAGAGAGAAAGAAATAAGGAGAGAGAGAAAAACAGATAGAAATAGAAAGATAGAAAGAGCGAGAAAAACCAAGAAACACATAGAGAGAGAAAAAAAGAAATAGAAATAAACAGAGGCAAAACTGGCGAAGCTTGCACTAAGCCGCGCAAGGCTTGAAACAGTGAAACTAGATTCTGAACACTACACTCGCGTGCAGACAGACAGACAATGAACTTCAATTTACTCGCGTACAAGTCACAAAAAAAGCGGCTTTTCGGCGTCAAAAGACCCCCCTCCAGCCAATGGCGTCGCCTTGTCGTGACGTCGCGGCCGACCGCTTTGGGCCTACAGGAAGCGCTTGGACCGAAGCTTCTTATGAGTGCGTCCGCGCCGTAAGGTAGTTCCTCTGAAAGCCTTCATTTTGAGCGAAGATGAAATTTTAGTTTACTTTGTTTTATATTCCAGTTAGACTACAACACGTGAAAGAGCTCATTGGTCAGCTGGAATAGTGAATTGCAGCTCTATTGCTGACGCTGAATTTCTGCTCTTCCTGGTTTTCCCTCAACGGCTTGATTTTGCACAGAAACAGGTGTAATCGCACCCCGGAGAGCAATAAACGAGAGAGTAACGAAGCGGTCACCTTTTCAGAAATTCAAAACCAAACAGCCAGCAGGTTTGCGGGCGCAATAAGCGGGAACCATCCGCTAAGGTCGTGCGCTATGCACAAACGTAATATTAATAACTTCCTATCGTAATCAATGAGAAATAAACAAACAGTTATCGCCACCTGTCGCAGTCACTGGTCTGACAACAGGCGTGTGAAGCGAAGTACACCCCAAACGCGAGAGGGACAAAACGGCAGAACGCGCCACACTTCATGCTCAAGAGAAAAGACCTGATGACGACGATGATGGATTTATTTTCCGCCAGATAAGGAGGCCCCCTACTCCCCGTCCCGCGATAAGAAGCAGGAAAAGAGGTCTTGACTCTTCGGGGGTTCTTCCGAGTGGCAAGTCGGGCGTGGCGGTCGCCTCGGTGGTCGACGGCCGAGGTGCCCCCGTATCGGCAGCCACCATTCGAAGGCGCAACACGGAAACGGCTCAAGAACTTGCGATAGCGCTCGCTCGCGTTTGAACGGAAGCCAATTTCATAATTAGCGATAGCAAAACGTCCATCTGGAATTTCGGAAAGGGCATAGAATCTCGCCGGAAGCGGCAGTGGTTCTGTTTGACATCTTAACCGCACACAAAAGACGAGGACAGAGGGAGGTACGACGACACAGGCGGTAAACTTTCAACTCGTTTATTCATGAAAAGACGCAGCAATATATAGACCAGAATTTACATCGCTTGCAGGGCGCAGCCATCTTTGCTGGGGGGCTGCTGATCAGGGCTGGGCAAAGACACTTTCAAATTGTATCGCGATACGACACAAGATATCTCAGGCAAGAAGTATTTCAGATACAGATACACGATACTGCCGCAATACTTGTATCCGATACAATACTTGCCAATCGTATCTTAAGATACTGCAATACATTCGCAAATTTGTTATTACAGATCCGTATAATCTAGCAGCAAACGTCAATGCACAAAAATGTCTGCATGAAAATTTCTTAACTGTGACCGATGTTTTTTTCATTTGAATGAAATACCTGTTAGCATATCAAAAGTTTTGTCATTCCTACTCAAAGTAGATTAGTTCAATTCCAAAACAACTTACTGGGGTTTCGTTAGGCTGCTTAACAGGACATCTCCTTATACACTTCACTGACATTACTTCTGGCTTGTCTTTTCGTAATTGATGGGAGTCGCTGCTAGGCTTGCCGACCAGCTAGAGGGTCGCCATGTAATCGCAAGAACTTCCATGAGAAGCCTTCACACTATGGTGCAAATACCGGCGGGGAGTTTTACTTTGTCTGTAAACCACCGCTACGCAATACCGAATGACCGACAGGTGTACAGCAGCAACAAAGTTGGCAGCAACATTTTTTGTGACGCATAGTGTATAAGTAGGGGGCATAAAACTGCAATAGCTGTTCATATTCTACTTATCTGCTGGTGTAAAGCACGCATTGTATGGTCACGTGGTATATCGACCATTAAGAAGGCAGCGGTCAAATTGTAGAAACGAAACTCTTTATTGAGCTAACTTGTGCCACGAAAACTAAGTAACTGAAAGTGCCCCGCCACGGTGGTCTAGTGGTTATGGCGCTCGACTGCTGACCCGAAGGTCGCGGGATCGAATCCCGGCCGCGGCGGCTGCATTTTCGATGGAGGCGAAAATGTTTGAGGCCCGTGTACTTTCATTTAGGTGCATGTTAAAGAACCCCAGGTGCATCAAAACGTTTAAGTGGGCAAGTTGGTGTGATTTCATCTTGAATTAATAAAACGCGCGAAAGAACGAGGACGAACAGAAGAAACAGACCACGGCGCCGTGGTCTGTTGTTTCTTCTGTTCGTCCTCGTTCTTTCGCGCGTTTTATTCATTCAAGATGGATCCCCATGTGGTCTAAATATTCGGAGCCCTCCACTACGGCGTCTCTCATAATCATATCGTGGTTTTGGGACGTTAAACCCCAGATATTATTATTAAGTAACCGAAAGTACAATCAGAGCACGCTGCATACTGATAGCGGCGATCACAGTCGTCAGTAATCTGATAATCAGCGGAACGCGTCGTCTTTCATACATCAGGAATCAAACCTTCCATCGTAATCGCTGGCGCTCGCACAGGCTCCCGAATAAACTAGACTATTCGCGCCCTGCGCGTAATTTGAACAGAACAATGGGAATGTATCTTGAAGTTTCCCAAACATTGGCGCGGCTTGCGCCGAGTGGTGCTAACAAACTTTGGCGGGTTGAACTCAATCACGCCAAATTAAAGAAATAAGAGCACGTGGCAGTAGAGTTGCATAAAGCGTCGCAGGACATAGCCGCTATTCGCGCTATTGCAACTTACAGCTCTGATTATCTGGCGATTAGTAATAGTAAAGAAAAAGTTCAGGGAGGCCAGAAAAAGGAAAACAGATATAAGTAAAATAGAAAGGGGGTTCCGAATGAAACACTCACAATCAATAAGTAGAGGATCAAAGTGGACGATTGGGCCAGTTGGTGGTTCATAATCGATGTAACTGTGCGTTAGAGAACACGGACGACAAGCGGACGGGGACAAGCGCAGTGGAGGAACACGAGGAGTAGAGGAATAAGTAAAGGAACACGATAACAGGCTGGACCTCTAATAGCTATGACGATTAAGCATGAAGTGTTGTCAACTTAACAGTTAAGGTAGGACAATAGAAAATTCAGTGCCTATGTAAAATTGTCTGAAACGACTCGTTAGGACGCTCAACAGAAAAATATGGCATACATTTTTCTCGAATCCCTCATATAACTTCTTTATGATGGCTCCTAGTAATTTCCATTATTATGATGCTAAATCAATTTTGCTATTTTATTTAAAAGTAAGCAGAATGTTTGGTACTGTATACTCTAGGCACGCCCACATAATCATATATTTGTTTTCAAAATTACCTTGGCAGAAAACCAAACTCAAGTGAAGCATAAATGTGTAAACAGTAGCAGAGATAACGCAGACATTTAAAAGTAAAAATGAAGCAGAGTGCTTATTTTCGCAGCACGTTACAAAAGATACATTGCAGGGACCACACCGGAACAAACAATAGAGACCTAGGTAATCTAAGGAATGCAAAAGGATGACAGCCAAGAAAGCATTCGTGCTAACAATCAAATTATGACTTCAAAAACTCTGAATACAGAGAGCAGGAAGAAAACGATACGGTACACCGAGACATCTTTTGTTAGGTAAAGGCTTGTTCTATTAGATCTAGCGTCGGTATCAGTGGTGCTATACTTCTTAGAATCTTATTTGCATATAATCAATGTCATCGCATGTAAGGCAAGCCTACATCCACGAGGTCCTTCAAATCGCTGGTGTGTGAAAGCCATAAGACGCAAAGCAACCCCATTCTTGCATGCTTCAGATTTCGTAACGAAACACAACGCAAGAGAATCCTCAATAACGACACTAAAGCGGCATAAGAATGCACTCATTGCATTTTATTCACTCATTGGAGTACGCGGCGCAGGACCGTGACTAAGAGCAAGGGTCGTGGAACTGACACAGCTAAAAAGAGCAAAAAATCGAAATAACAGAACTACGTGGGCTGGGCGTAGACGTTCGCGCGCTTGTTTCTGTCGTGACTGCGCGAGCGCTGCCACGCGACTATGCTCCACCAATAGCGGCGCGCAGACCTCACCGCCTACTCTTATTACAGGACTCTGCCAGAAAGATAAATTATGTCGCTGTCTTTAGTTTTATTTGGGTGGCTTAGTGGCGCCAGTACCAGCTTGAGAAGTGGAGTTCAGCAAGCGATCATTGTTTCGCACGGTGGTTTTGCGATAGCGGTATCTTGTATCTTAAGATACACGATACATCATTGAATGTATCAGAAAAACAGATACACATACCTGTTTTACTAGGCATATCGCGATACAGATACAAGATACCCAAAGAGTATCTAGGATAGTATCTAAGATACATGTATCTCTTCGATACTGCCCAGCACTGCTGCTGATTACGTGGAACGGACGACTACGCTAGCATCCAGCCTGTTCTTATCGCATGATGGCCGCCAGTGTTCGCTCGCCATCAGCTGTGACGTAATCATTCCGCAGCCCCTACTCTGGCCTCACCGACAGATGACAAGTGGGGTCAAGATTATGTATGCTTGCCCTAAACGTGGGTGTGAGAGTAAAAATAATCTGGCCTATAGGGACTTGAGACATGCGCAGAAACCGTTACATTCACTGATCAGCCTAACGGGGCAGACACTTATCAAAAAAACATATTTCAAATTGAAATAATCTAATGCATGTACCGCTCACACAGTCACCACTTTTCTTTCTAATATAATAGCCCTCCAACAGCTCTCGGGCTGTCTGATTTTGGCCTCTGCCCAGAATCTTGATATCATGAAGCCGCAGCTTAATTCGCACCCATAGTGCGAATTAAGCTGCCTTAATTGTTTGCTGAATATTTCATCATGTATCGAGCGGTCGTAGCTGGTCGTGACACTGTAGCGGAGGTCGGCTTGCACTAGACAACGGGAACGTTCCATTCGTAAGCCTTTGCAGTCAGCGTCGAAAGTTTAGGGACCAGGAAACACAAGAAAAAGCTGAATATTTCCGCTACTTCGGCAGGCTGGCTTGAATTGTAGATTTCCGACCAGTTCTAAAACGCGGTAACAACATGCACTGTGGAGTTCGACCGAATACAGTCACATATTGCTGGGAAATTCCAAGTTTTCCCAGACCTAGTGGCCTCTAAACTTTTGTCGCCGACTGCACATGTCCAGAACTGGTCGCACGCATCTGTCTCCGTCACATGGGAGTGAATAGTATGGACGGGCAGCATCCAGTGGTAAACGCGATGTGGTTGAGATCAAAACCGGTGTAATGGCCACCCCGGCTCAAACCCTCCATAGCGCAGCGTCTTCCGCCCGAGTAAGGGAAGGGGGCAGAGGGGCGTAGAAACAGTGTGTATGTCATTGACGCTCATTAGCTTAGCATCTATATCACTAACGTAAACGAAAACACAGGAGAAGAGAGGAGAAAGATAAAAATAAACGGAAGAGAGAGAAACAACTTTATTGACGGCACAGCGAGGTCGTTGAATTTAGCTTACCGGTGGTTCGAATGATGGTGGCAAGTAGCTCGCCACGACCTTTTCGGCCCAGCTAGTAACTTCTGTCTGAATACGTTGGTCATTTGATGACAGGAGTGACACCCGCGCCTAGTGGGAGGAAGCTGGGAAACAGACACGCACACGCTGTTCCTTTTTTACGTGCCGTCTTCTTTGCGCAGTTAAGAAATTAGGTCAGTCTACAAACCAACAACATACTTTACTTCATGAATGTCACACTTCTCTCTTTTATTTTCGAAAAATAAGTATTACAGCTTTCATTTGTGGGATTTCTATAGTTGTGTAGTAGATAGCATACATATTAACCAAAAAGAAAGAAAGAAAAGAATTCGTGTGTTTGAGGGAGTAGATCTGTCATCCGCTGGTCGTTCGTCGACGCTTTCCAGAGTCCCTCGTATTTGATGACGAGCATATCATCCGTATCATCAGAAGTTTTCGAGGCAAAACGGCTGGCCTCAAAGGGATACTACGTCTGGCCTCCAGTTCACCCTTTCGAGGCATTCAATGGGACTCGCGAATCACTGATGCGAGCAAATGACTGCCGAAAACTTGTGCACCCTTCTTGGAACGGGTGCCACGGTTGCTTGCATCCTCAGACGACTGCACACCGCCAGTTTGGGCGGCGCGAAATAACTCGCTCACTCGCGCCTCGCCACCGCGACGAAGAGTAAACACGCCTAGGCTCTTTTTCCGGAACTCCTTGTGTGACATTCGGCGAAGAGTGGCTCGTTCGTTAGGGACGGCGCAACTCCCTCCAGGTTCCCTCCCTTCTATACTCCTCGCCCTTAGGAAAACGGTACAGCGCTTTGGGATGTTGGAGCTACGTCGACAGTCATTCATGTACAACTCATCCGAAAGCTGGTCACAGCATAACGATGGGGCCGAGTCTTTGTGGCTGCCGCTAATGATTGATAAAGGCGTCGTGACTGATCACAAGACGCTCTTACGTAGGAGACCCAAAAACAGAGTTACTCAAAAAAAGACGGAGGCTTGAAGGGGACCCTAAACCACTACGAGTGCAAGGACGACAGCGTGGTTTCTTTCTCGCCTTCCTACCGACGCTATACCCTCCTCTCTAATTATTTCTTCATAAAACACGTGGACAATGTGAGCGCTCAGCGTTGAGCCTATCAGTATATCGCGCTTTTCCGCCACACTCTGTTATCTCCGCTCGCGCAGTCGAAAACGCTTAAAACGAAGTGAAAACAGTTGATCGTGCACGATAGTTATGCTGGACAAGGCAGAACGGGCGTGCGACTGCACGGCAAAGCAGGGTAGGAGACAATTTACGACTGATATTCCTGGTATGTGGAACAATAGAGGGCTTATTTCCTCATGACGTCACGTGAACAGATGGCTGCCGTCATGAATTGTGCCCAAAAGTCTGGAAACGCCAGAAGAGAATAACGCGCCAGCTCTTCTTGCAGGAGAAGCATTGTATGAACCTGACGTCAGAACAGAACGGGAGCGCCGTATACTGATTAACGGAACGGCCACATCTCTGACTTTCAACCGCCTTCAGGAAAGACTCTACAAACTTGTGTTTACATTCTCAGTGCTTTCTAGTTAGAACACTTTGCCATGCAAAGCGCTTCCCAGAGTGTTGGAACTATAGCGAGATTACTACGTAGCGACAAATACGCGGTTGACAGGTGGTCTAACCTCGAAACTTACTTGCACTGCGCTCTTTCGTGCATCCTACGCGCCCCATACCTTTCGCCGTGCTGAACGCTTGTACCGAGGCAATGACGACAGCGCCGAAAGTTTGGACCATGCCAATCGTCTTCTCCATCGCGCCTAGGAGGGGAAGATGGTGTTGAGGAGATGTTGCGTTCCGTATTTTTCTTGTCTGCGAAAGAAGAGGCTGGAGAAGGCGAGCGGAAAAGGAGGGAAAACTCGTAATGTTATTCCTCGTTTACGCGCCACTAATTCCGGGCGTGAAGGCAAGGGCAAATTGGAGCGTGAAAGGTAGAGAGGAAGTCGTTGCGGCCCGCTTGCTCTCTGCTCTCGTGGCATCCTCGCTTTCAAGCACGAGCGACACGAATACCCCGAGAAAGAGACGACAGAACCGTGCGCCACCGCCTCTCGTTTGGGGTCATGAAATAAATAAAAACACGCGAAACACTTGCCCGGGACCATTCTACTACTACTACTCCCAGTAATAGTGGTACTACGACTAGTAGTAGTAGTATTGCAACTACTACTCCTCCCAGAAGTAGTAATAATACTACCACTATACCACTGGGAGTAGTAGCAGTAGTAGGACTGCTACTATTAGGGTTGGTGGTAGTGATAGTAAAAAAGGCACAGTTTCACCGCAAGGGCGAAGCAATGAATGCGATAGCAACAAATTGTAGTGCTATACGAAGTGAGGCTGGCAGCTAACTGTTTTGCATCCGATCTCGCGTAACTACAAAACGCTGGTGTAAGAGAATATGGCCGCTCCAGGGAGAGATGCTGTCTGCATACAGTGAAACCTCGGTGATACAAATCTCACGGGACCACCAAGAATATTCGTATCATCCGAAATTCGTATCACCAGAAAGCATGGAAAATTAGCATGCGACGAAAGAAAGCTGGCGTACATTTTCATTTGCTGTTTTTCAGGGCCGCAGCAACGTCAGGAAGAACCCTGAATGATTGTCAGTTAAGTTTTTAGATGTCGGCAATCATACCAGCACTCGTAAATATACGGTCTGTAGGCGCGTATTTAATTAATGAACCAGGTTGCTTCTGAACCGCTACAGCAGTAGCCCCTTCCAAATTTTGGTATGCTTTTTTGCATCACATCGGAGTACTGCAGCGAAAGTAACAAAAGAAGCGCTTTGAAGCGATGGATCAAGGCCACAAAATTACAAAACCACGGTCCTGTGTTCTGATTTTGTTATCGCGTAGGTGTTGGAAATGTTTTTTGGGAGATTTACGACCGTGTCCGCACAAGTGGGACCTCAACGGTCGCGCATGTTGACGTTGTGAGTCCTGACTCCTTCGCCAAGACCGTCCTCGCCTTCTTTCGGTCCTTGTCCACCTTTAGAAAAGTGTTTTTCTTACACCGTGATACTGACGATTTGGCGGTGTGGCGCGCATGCCCACGCTTGCGTTCCCGCGCTCGCAAGTGCTTGGTGCGTCTTCGGCGACAGCGCGGACAGCACCTCTTCGTGCCTGGGCGGTAGCGTACGTTCGTATCAAACGTCGCTGGGTGAAAATCGGTTCGCAGCAACCGTACCCCATTACACTGCAGGCCAATGGGCCTTGGCCGGGACCAACGAAAAATTCGTATCACCCCAAAATTCGTATGAGCTGTGATCGTATCACCGAGGTTTCACTGTAGTCACTTCCCGTTGAGAGCGCAGCACGTAGAAGGGTATACGAGCCGCCCACTGTGATGGCTGTCGAGAGAGCGCGCGCGCCAGCGATCGCAATAGTGTCCTTAGATTCAAAGTTGAAAGTTGCTGCTAGCGCGACACCCCCCCCCCCCCTTCCGAGCGAACGCACCCTCCGAGTGACGGAGGGTGCATACGTCTTTTCATGCTCGTTACAGACGGGCGGGATGTTTCCCGTCTGCTTCGACGGCAGGCCTGCTGAGCAGGGTGATGTTATCGCATGCACCCTCCGAGCGACGGAAATGGGCCAGCTCGTTTGATCTCTGCTTCGGCTGCGTTCGTCGCCCCCGCTCGCGTGCTTTTACCCGAGATAGAACATACGATGCGCGGGGGGATCTTATCAACTTGGACTTCATGCGGGAGGGACATGGCGGCGACTGCGACGGCAAAAACCCGTCGGGACTGTCCATATAATTGCTATTGCAGTAAAAAGAAAAAAATAACGCCAGGGCTGCGCGGTAAGCGCAGCACAGTCACAGAGAAAGCTGGAATGGCGGCGTTTCTAGAACCCGTTGTAAACTCTCTTGGGGCTACTAATACAAGTACACTAGCAAGGTACCCACTACGCCATAAATCATCATTTTTGTGAAGTTGGGAAGCACCTACTACGCCATCATTCGTCATTTTACGGAGAAGCGAGGTACCATCTACACATCTGTAAGGCATTATGTGCACTTTGTTCACGCGACCACTGATGACGATGAAGAATTATGGCTCAACTCTTTGTAATGGGTTGGAAGTCATAATGGTATTTAGCGCAAACACTAGGCAATAAACAAAGGAGAGGACGTGGACGCAGCGCATTCTTCCATTATGCCTGACTTGTTCCAACTCACACAACAAGCAACGTTGTGTGGGCTGGAAGCTTTTAACGCCCCACCAGTTACGTAATTCGCATTGTGTGACGCCTGGTCGCTATTTCACTCTCCCACCATGCTACGTAACATACACTGACATGAGAAAGAGAGAGAGAGGGGGGAGAGGGGGGAGAGGGGGAAGAACTTTATTGAGACTCTGAGGAAATGGATCATGGGCTTATGGACTTCCTTGGCAACCAATACAAGCGCACTTGCGAGGAACCCACTACGCTATAAATAATCATAATTTGTGTGAAGTAGGGAAGCAGCCACTATGCTATTTTTCGTCATGCTACGGAGAACCGTGGTACCCGCTAAACACAGTAAGGCATTATGCGCACTTTGTTGATGTTGTGCCTGATGACGATGAAGAATTATGGCAGAGCCCTTTGTAATGGGTTGGAAGTATTCAACAATTTCCCGTTGCGCAATTCACATTGTGTGACGCCTGGTTACAGAATTCGCGTCGTGTGACGACTGCTTCTTATTGAACTCTTCTATCACGCCATATTACACGTAGTAATGTGGTTCACGCTATATTACACATAGTAATGTTCCTTCCCGACATGAAGCCTGTATAGGGTCTTTTTGCAAAGCAGTTTCAAGCACCGGTATGGCTCTCTTAATCTTACTGTACCTTTTGCACAAGGCAATAAGGAAAAAAAGCAGGCATGGCTCTGAGGTAGAATACTGGGCTCCCACGCAGAGGGTCCACGTTCGAACCCCGTTCCATCCCGGAATTTTCTTTCTTATTTCGTTTTTTTTTTTTCTATTTCGCGCGATAGTGGTTATGGACACCGGCGGCGGCGGCGGTGAACTACGGCGCCAAAAACGGCCGTTGAAATGCTCTCATAACAGTTTTCGCTGCAGAAATCACTTGACAATGTATGCATAACTGTGCTTGTAGCCATTGCTGAGGGTCTGAATAATGTGACATAGGCTGCGCCGCTCTTTGGGTAAACTTTGCGTTTACTAGACAACGAGAAGTCGCATACCTAAAAACGGCCCCGTATATCCTTCAAGCCAATGTACTTCGTTTTCCTATTCTTTGTTTGTTCGTATTGCCTTTAGTGGATTTGTGACCCGCTGACTACATGGAGTAGGCTCGTCCTTCGAGCGATGGAGACAAGCAGAAAAGAAAAACGAGAGATGCGGCTATAAATGAGAGTAAACCGATTGCAAAAAGGACGACTACGCTCTACACGGAACAATTTAGCATTGCTTCAACTCGCGCGAGAAAGGGATGCAGCATAAGTTTAGTAAAACACGGACTCCGGACACGGCTGGTGCCGCTGCGAAGGGACCGCGCGCATTCCAGTTTCACGGAGAAACGCGTAAAGTGATGCGAAGGCCGAAACAGAGGATGGGTTCAACCGGCGCTTACGAAAACAAGTCTTCTCCGAACACACGGGTACCAAAGCGAATGCCACAGTGCCGTTCTGTTCAGACTCCCGTTATCTTTGTAGCACGCAGGGTGTTCTGTAGAAGTCTTCGTTCCAGGCTAAATGTTATTAAATTTCGTCCAAAATTGGAAGGTTCTTTGGAGCGAAGCAAGGCCGGACCCGTCGCTTCTCAATGGAAATAGCCACCGTCTTCGTATAATCGCTCAAAAAAAAAAAAAAAAAAGACAGTCAACCGTTGGTGGTTTTATGCACACACTTCATGTACAGGATTATTAACAGAGAAAATGGCAGCAAAAAGAAGAATGACCCGCAGGGGGGCCTAGAACAGTGGTGCCGGTGCCCAGTCGGAATGATCTGGCCCCCAGCAAGCAAAAAAGACGTCCTGGCTCTCTGTGCTTTCATCCCCCGGCACACCCCGTTCTACTCATCCCGTTCCTTGGGCATCAGCCGGCCGTCTCGCTGGTGGGTGGTGACATCAAGCGGGCACCGAAAGTCTTCTGGTTGCCTGCGGTCGACGACACCGGCCGATACCGGGCAATGCCACGGAAGAAGCGAGGGAGTGAGACCGGCCGCACAACGCCCCGATGCACGTGCAGAGATCGGGAACAGTGACCCCCCGAGCACACTGTAGCTCGGGGGGTCACTCTGGGCATGACCGTACAATTTTTCATATTAGATATATAGGAACAACGATCTGAAGAGAACCACGGTGTGTAATTCGCTTAGGTTCGGTTCCTTGTACAAGGTGTGTTTCCAGCCCCAGTTCTTACGCATGCGCAATAAGTGACTGTGCATAAGATATATGCGCGTGCGTGCTCGCCGCACGCGCATGCACACCTAAAGGGACTGACAACGATTTTTTTGTGGTACCTGTTTTCCTTTAGTGCAAGAGAAAGTTTATCGGTGAGAGTGTCTAATAATAAAGTGGTAATACGGAAAACGCCATGCAACATTTATCGGAATTTGTTTTTTCTCTGCAGCGCTGAGGAAGTTGTACAAGCAACACATGCTTCAAACAGTGGCAGGTGAGTGCGTTTGCTACTGCTAGTTTTAATAGTTACGGTTTGCTAGCAAATTGTTTAACGCAGGAGCGAAGAAAACGCTCTTCCTCTGACCTCTCAAGACTTTGCGCGACCTTGAGAAAAGGCTCCCATATTATCTTTCAAATTACAGAGATCAATAGTAGCCCTACATGATTTTGCTTGCGCGAAGAATGTTATGTGGCGTTCAGTTGATTATCTTTACTTCGTCATCTTGTAACGTGTGTTATATGTAATCGGTTGTTGCCTTATCAACTGAATAAGTAATAGCCGAAACGCGGACAGCTTACTGCCGGCGCTCCCAACCAGCCACGTTATCCTTCCTTTTGAATGAAACAATACGCAACAACCTGAAATGAATTTATGACATTCTTGTCGCTGCTGCAGAGAGCAAGTGTGACGTCAGTGCGGCGATTGTGCGCACCCTCTCGCGGTGATTGCCGGCACGGTTGCCTACCGCAGGGAAGCACCCCAAGGGCGCCGCGCGAGCGACGTATTAACTCAACGACCGCGACATCGACCCACAAAGCAACTTATCGATCGGGCGATAATAAATTACGCGCACCACTTGCGAGAGAAACACACAAGAGCAAGGCAGGCAAACCACCGTTATAGTGCGACCGACTCTGACGCAGTGTCGCGCGAGCGAATTTCACATCTAATCAGAGCCGGCCGCGCAGATAAAATAGAGGGAAGACAGAGGCACTGACTCGCGATTGGCCTCTTCTTATTGTCTTCTGTTCATCTTGCTACTGTTTCTTTTCTTCCTCTTACGGAGCTGCGCCTTCTTATTGGGAGAAACAAAAGTAAGCGAAAAGGGGGCTCAATTTGACCCAGACCCCCACCCTTCGTTGACGGCAGCGAGAAGCAGCTACACTTCGTCTAGAAGAAGACGAGGCCCGTTGCCGTTTCGCCTTCGTTAGCCTCTTCCGAAGTCCCGTCGAACACCAACGGTCCGTAATCTTGAACCAGTGTGCCGTCTCAGCAACGCCCAGCAAGTCGTAAAAACGAGTAGGGACGGCGGCCGCGGCAAAGGGGCGCGCAAACCTCACTAGAGCGCGAATTCCGCGGTGGCCCCTAAGCCTTAGTGGAGGAGCGGGTGACTCGAACAAACAAAAAGCTTCAGCGATGCAAGAGGCTGTGCCGGCTGCGGGAGCAAGAAGGGAGGTTTCGGAGGAAAACGGGAGGAAAACAACACCCATTCCCTTTCTTCCGAAAAGCACCTCCCTATGCCTAACCAGCTCCTTCTCTCTTCCCTGCTGCCTTCGCTCGTGCCTTTCTTCCTCGCTGCTTCGCCTTCTTCTTCGATTACGCTCGACGGCGTCGGAGAACAATGGGAACTGCACGCGCGGCGAAAGAAAGTTTCTTTCCTGAATTCGGGCTTGCTCTTTTCTTTTTTCTTTTTCTCGCCGCCGTTCACGCGTTTCCTCTCAGCTACTCTCGCAGCGTCTTCTGCTCCCGTTTCGCTCGTTTTCTTTGCTTATCTGTCGGGCGATCGCGAGAGCCTCGTTTCCTTATCTCTGCCTGCCCTTTCCCAACGAATCGCGCTTCCTTTTATTTTCGGGTGCCAAGTGCACCGCCCCTCTTCCACTTCTTCGTCAATAAACAGCACACTCCGAGTGGCAGCCAAGGTTCAGCCCCGGAGATCCCATATTTCGCGAATCAGCGAATTTTCATTCGCTCCGATGGAGCCGTTGTGCATTGATGATTCACTGCTTCCCCACCGACGCCTGCGTCGTTTGACGGAAGCTCTCCGCCCTTCTCCACCTACCCCGACGCACCAATTTCTTGTTCCTCGTTTTTTCGGATCTTTCTTTCTTTCTTTCCTTCTTTCTTTCTTTCTTTGTTTGTTTCTTTCTTTCTCTCTCTTTCTTTCTTTCTTTTTTTTTTACTAACATGTCCCGTTATTTCTTTTCCTCGACCACTTTCTCTCCCCTCCTACAGACTGTCCCGTTCATTTTCTGCCGTCTTTATATTACGGATGGCTTTCGCCAGAGAGGGTTTGTACGTTCCCGGGAGGAACTTGAGATGTCTGATCACTGTTGAGTTTTCCTCTCTGGACAAATACTTTCGTGATCATACGAGGCCGCATAGTTTGCACTAGAATTTGGACAGATTTTTTTTATTACGCATTATTCTTTTTTAAACCTTGGTATTGAGGGCTCATCTGTCGATTTGTGGACGTTTCTTTCGTTGAACAGCTTTAAGCTGGTCACAACTGCGGCTATTTATAAACTCACTGGCCATAGCATTTTATTCCAATAGTAACTACGCAGACGCTCGAAGCGCATGCGCCACCGGCATTGCGTTCGACGGCAAAAATGCCAAACGAAGATTTATTAAATGCGAAGTATTTCTTCGGGAACCTATGGCACTTCGACGGTTTCTATCTATCTATCTATCTATCTATCTATCTATCTATCTATCTATCTATCTATCTATCTATCTATCTATCTATCTATCTATCTATCTGTCTGTCTGTCTGTCTGTCTGTCTGTCTGTCTGTCTGTCTGTCTGTCTGTCTGTCTGTCTGTCTGTCTGTCTGTCTGTCTGTCTGTCTGTCTGTCTGTCTGTCTGTCTGTCTGTCTATCTATCTATCTATCTATCTATCTATCTATCTATCTATCTATCTATCTATCTATCTATCTATCTATCTATCTATCTATCTATCTATCTATCTATCTATCTATCTATCTATCTATCTATCTATCTATCTATCTATCTATCTATCTATCCAATCTTCGTTTACTATGTCAAATGGGCAACTGGCGTTCTTCTGCCACTTTTCGCCTTTTATTCCACACGCGACAATCTCGTCAGCAGCCTGCTACCGGCTCCAGGATGCAGGCGCGATACCGTCGGAGCGATCGTAGGTTGATTGGAGCGAAGTTGAAAGCGAATTGACTAGACCGTGCGCAGTCACACATCCGGTAAACCGTATTTCTACCAATTTATTGGGGCTGGACTAGCATTGCCACGGCTCAAATAGACCACGCGCTGTTCTTGCACGCACAGTCACACCTGCCACTTTTTCTTCCTTCGGCCGGCGGATTTTTCTATAATTTTATTTCTTCCCAAGCCAGGCGGGAAACACGAAATTAAACTTGTTAATCGGCTCTCGATGGTCATTTATATCAGCGCCTGGCAGGTCACCGTTCCTCGCTGCCGCAGCCACCGGCTTCCAGGGGTGCGCATATTAAAGCCCCGCCCATGTACCTAACCTCAAGATTGTCTATCGATTCGGGAAGGAATATTTTACCGTAGCGAGAGTGACGCCAATTGTGGACTGTAATAGAGAGCAGAATACGCGAAGATATAACAGAAAAGTGCCCTAACATTTAACTGCCTTTTATTTTTATTTTCTTAACGTTATTTTTACTTCAGCACATTCGATTTATGCACCAATGCTCTCGAGTAATAAGTAAGCAAGCTGAAAAAGGACGACAGCGTGCGCGCGTTGAAGTTCGATCTGAGCATGCGTGTTCTGGGGAGTGAGAGTCGAAGCTTCTATTCGGTTCGTTATATCGACTGGTTTTTCGTTGCCCACACTTATACGCCGTGAAAGAAGATGGAGGAGATAATATTTGCCGCGCTAATAGGCTCGGCGTTGGTTCTCGTCCCTCACTCGTAGCGGTTCCTCCCTTTCTTTTTATCTTCTGTCTCTCCCTCTCGAACAATATCGCTTTTGTTTTGCTTCTTCTCTCTTTTTGTACATTGTCTCAAAGGCATGGCGCGAGCGGCGTGGCGGCTGCGTCCGATCGATGTTCGGGCAAGGGAGCAGAGGTCAGCGCCATCGACTGCTGGACTTCCTTCTTCTGTCCTCCCCGCGAACACAGACAAAAGTGTGTGAGTAAGAAATGAAGCCTCGTGTACAATAGCCAGCACTATTACGCATTCCGTTAGTTATGCCTACTTCCTTGCTAAATTATGCAGATTAGTTTATTCTTAGGCGGGCGATCATTGTAAACAGCAGCAAGGCAGCGCCTACACTCCGCTTCCTTTCTTATTGTCGGGTCTATGCTCCGAGCCCCTTTCGACCAGTGCCCGCTGTGTGCAGCCGTGTGGTCACTGGAATTTCTTGCTGCGGGGCTAGAGGCATCGTTAGGCTTTGTGCAGTGCTCTTGAACCTCTGCGGCTGCGACGCCCGAGTGCCACGCCCACTTCTTGTCCTATTTTGATGTTTTTTGGGTTTGACCTGCAAGGGCGGTTATCAACGCTCGACGCTGCCCGCGAAGCAGTGTTCGAGAGACTTCTCGATTGTAGTAGATCGTTTTGTCAAGATTTCGCGCCGCACGCGAATGTTCCAGCTTTATCGAGAGATAACGCCGCCACCAGCGATATCGCTGGAAAGTTCCATAGCACCTGTATAAAAACCGACGCACTTGACCGCTTGTCAGTTGATCGACGGACGACGCCCTGTTCGCCGCTATCACTGTACAGCGTGTATTGCTGTAGTTCTAGTTCTCATTTTCCCGGCCACAAGTTCGGCCAAATAAACAGTTTCATTCTGCAAACGCCGACTGCTTTCTTCGTCGACGTCACGACCACGTGACATCTGGTGGAGGTGCTGGGTACAAGGCTTGTCGGGGGCGTCCGGAACATGAACGAGCAGCACCTCCACCAGATGTCACGTGTCACCGCACCGCCGGCAGTACACTGGCCCAAACCGGGGCCGGTCGCCTAGCCCGTATCCGGGAAACTAAGGGCAGCAACCGATGGAGGTGCGGTTGCTGTACGACGAACTGCCGAAGATCCTCCGCGGCCGCCGACGACGACAACGCGACGAGACCTTCAGAACACGACGCAAACCGGACGGAGCCCTCACAACGAAACTTCGCGGCCCGAAGAAAACCTGACGACGCAACGTCGAAACAGCGGGACAAATCGACGAAGCCGTGATCCGACGCCACGACCTAACCGCAACGCAAGACGACGAACAAGCGACCTCGATGTTCTTATCGACGGCCACAGCGTCACAGCTCTCGTCGACACCGGAGCCGACTATTCCGTCGTCAGTGGGCCATTCGCCACCAAGCTGAAGAAAGTAAAGACCGCTTGGAGTGGACCAGAAATCCGGACAGCTGGAGGCCACCTGATAACGCCGATTGGTGTCTGCACGGCGAGAGTCACCATCAATAACCGGACTTATCCTGCGAGCTTTGTAATCCTACAAGACTGCTCCAGGGATGTGATACTCGGAATGGACTTCCTAAGTGAGCACGGCGCCGTTATCGACCTGAGGTCTGAGTCGATAACACTAACCTCAGACAAAGCGCTCCCGCCCCACGCGACGCCAGGGAACCATGCACTGAATGTGATAGAAGAGCAGGTGACCGTTCCGCCACGCTCCAGCGTCATTATTTCCGTTGGCACCGAAAAACCTGCGAACCTTGAATGCGTAATCGACGGCGATCAGCAACTACTCCTGAATCGTCAAATTTGCGTCGCAAGAGGTATCGCCGAGCTGCATGACGGTAAAGCAAAGGTACTGCTGACAAACTTCAGCCACGAATATAGGCACCTCAACATGGGTACGACGGTTGCCTACATCGACGAATGTGTAGCCGCCAGCGATGCTTTCGCCCTCTTCGATGCTGTCGAACCTGCTTCGACGAATAGAGGTCCCGAACGGGATTTTGACGTCAACCCGAGCCTTCCGAAGGTCAAGCAAGATAAGCTCAAAACCCTGCTCCTGCAATACAAGGACTGTTTCTCGTCGTCATCGCGGGTCCGACAAACGCCCCTTGCTAAGCACCGCATTATAACAGAAGAAAATGCTCGACCACACCGTCAGAGTCCCTACCGGGTTTCGACGCGGGAACGGGAGGCCGTGAAGAAACAGGTCGACGAAATGCTATGCGACGACATCATCCAGCCGTCGAAGAGTCCGTGGGCATCCCCGGTGGTGCTAGTGAAGAAGAAGGATGGGACTCTTCGTTTTTGCGTCGATTATCGTCGCCTGAACAAAGTCACGAAGAAGGACGTGTATCCCCTTCCCCGGATAGACGACACCCTGGATCGATTACACAACGCAAAGTACTTTTCGTCGATGGACCTCAAGACCGGTTACTGGCAAATAGAAGTCGACGAGAGAGACCGAGAAAAGACTGCCTTTATAACGCCAGACGGCCTGTTTGAGTTCAAGGTCATGCCTTTTGGTCTTTGCTCGGCACCTGCTACTTTTCAACGGGTTATGGATACAGTACTGGCCGGCTTGAAGTGGCAGACGTGCCTCGTGTACTTGGACGACGTCGTAGTGTTTTCCTCAAACTTCGACGAACACCTTCGGCGCCTTGAAGCTGTACTTCAAGCAATCAAGACCTCCGGACTCACTTTGAAGCCTGAAAAGTGCCGCTTCGCGTACGAGGAGCTCTTGTTCTTGGGTCATGTGATCAGCAAGGATGGTGTTCGCCCGGACCCGCGGAAAACAGCTGCCATCGCTGACTTCCCGACGCCCACCGACAAGAAGGCCGTACGCCGTTTTCTCGGCTTGTGCGCCTATTACAGACGTTTCGTCAAGGAATTTTCACGGATCGCCGAGCCACTGACGCAACTCACGAAGGCCGACGTCGAATTCAGGTGGGAAACATCGCAAGTTCAGGCATTTCAAGAACTGAAACGACGCCTGCAGACGCCTCCGATACTTGCGCATTTCGACGAGCACGCCGATACGGAAATCCACACCGACGCAAGCAGCGTAGGACTCGGCGCCGTCCTTGTGCAGAAGACCGACGGATTGGAAAGGGTCATCAGTTATGCTAGCCGGTCGCTATCAAAGGCAGAAATCAACTATTCCACCACAGAAAAGGAGTGTCTGGCCATCATCTGGGCTACATCGAAGTTTCGCCCCTACATCTACGGCCGGCCCTTCAAAGTTGTGAGCGACCACCACGCCTTGTGTTGGCTAGCCAACTTGAAGGACCCTTCAGGTCGCCTCGCACGGTGGAGCCTAAGACTCCAAGAATTCGACATTACCGTCGTTTACAAGTCCGGAAGAAAACACTCCGACGCCGACTGCTTGTCTCGTGCCCCCGTCGACGCACCGCCGCAGGACGACCACGATGATGACTGCTTCTTGGGAACCATAAGTGCCGACGACTTCGCTGAACGACAGCAAGCCGACCCGGAACTCCGGGGCCTTGTGGAATACCTCAAGGGCAGGACCACCGTTGTTCCAAAAGTATTCAGGAGGGGATTGGCGTCATTTCTCTTGAAAAACGACGTCCTCGTAAAGAAGAACTTCTCTCCGGCCCGGGCTGACTACCTCATCGTTGTACCTTCGGCACTGCGACCAGAGGTTCTGCAGGCCCTGCACGACGACCCGACGGCTGGCCACCTCGGCTTTTCCCGCACGCTCGCGAGGATACAGGAAAAATACTACTGGCCACGCCTTCCTGCCGACGTCGCCCACTACGTTAAGACTTGCCGAGATTGCCAGCGACGGAAGACACCACCGACTAGGCCAGCGGGACTTCTGCAGCCAATCGAACCACCTCACCGGCCGTTCCAGCAAATCGGGATGGACCTACTGGGGCCGTTCCCGACGTCGACTTCCGGCAACAAGTGGATCGTCGTAGCAACTGACTACCTCACCCGCTACGCCGAGACAAAGGCCTTGCCCAAAGGCAGTGCCGCCGAGGTAGCCAAGTTCTTCGTGGAGAACATCATCTTGCGTCATGGCGCCCCAGAGGTCCTCATCACAGACAGAGGTACCGCCTTTACTGCGGACCTAACTCAGGCGATCTTAAAATACAGCGAGACGAGCCACCGCCGCACCACCGCCTACCACCCGCAGACCAATGGCCTCACCGAGCGTCTAAATAAGACCATCGCCGACATGCTGGCCATGTACGTCGACGTTGAGCACAAGACGTGGGACGCCGTCCTTCCGTACGTGACCTTCGCTTACAACACGGCCGTCCAAGAAACGACGCAGATGACGCCGTACAAGTTGGTCTACGGAAGGAGCCCGGCGACGACACTGGACGCCATGCTACCGAATGTCACCGACGAAGAAAACCTCGACGCCGCCGCTTACTTACAACGTGCCGAGGAAGCTCGACAGCTCGCCCGCCTGCGCATCAAGACCCAGCAGCACACCGATAGCCGTCGCTACAATCTGCGACGACGCTTCGTGGAATACCAGCCCGGCGACCGCGTCTGGGTCTGGACGCCGATACGCCGACGTGGCCTTAGCGAAAAACTCCTTCGGCGATACTTCGGACCCTACAAGGTTCTTCGACGTCTCGGCGCTCTTGACTACGAGGTCATCCCGGACGGCATTACGAACTCCCAGCGACGCCGCGCACGACCTGAAGTCGTCCATGTCGTGCGTCTTAAGCCGTTTTTTGCACGTTAGCGAATCTGGGGACGCTACTTTTACCTTTGTTATTGTAATTTATTTATGTATGCACTTGTGTTTTTTTCTCTTCTTTGTTCTTTCACAAGCATCGGGACGATGCTTTTTCAGAGGGGGGCAATGCCACGCCCACTTCTTGTCCTATTTTGATGTTTTTTGGGTTTGACCTGCAAGGGCGGTTATCAACGCTCGACGCTGCCCGCGAAGCAGTGTTCGAGAGACTTCTCGATTGTAGTAGATCGTTTTGTCAAGATTTCGCGCCGCACGCGAATGTTCCAGCTTTATCGAGAGATAACGCCGCCACCAGCGATATCGCTGGAAAGTTCCATAGCACCTGTATAAAAACCGACGCACTTGACCGCTTGTCAGTTGATCGACGGACGACGCCCTGTTCGCCGCTATCACTGTACAGCGTGTATTGCTGTAGTTCTAGTTCTCATTTTCCCGGCCACAAGTTCGGCCAAATAAACAGTTTCATTCTGCAAACGCCGACTGCTTTCTTCGTCGACGTCACGACCACGTGACAGTATTGCTCGTTGACTCCGCTGCATGCTTGGCAGTGCTTCCCAGCGAGTTTTTAGAGCATGCAACCTGCTGCGTAAACTAGTGACCAGTATAGCGAAGTGAGGAGGACGCTGTAGAGTCGGTGGATGGGGGACTGGGCGTTGATGAATATGCTGTGTGCATTTCCGAGTAGTCTCTCCAAAAAATTGAGACTTTTCAGCGGTCCATTTTATGAATGTCACAGTATAAGTATATGCTCGAGAAGCGGAGTGGTTGGTTTTTTAGCTTTTTAAAATGACAGCTTTGAGTGTATGTTTTAAGGTCGTCTGGCTTAAAAGAAAGAAAGCAAAATTAGTTTCGCCGAAATGGCGAAGCATATATAATGCGATGACAACACACCGAAATACAACACTTAGTAAGACTAGGAGTTGAGGGGCGCTGTGCTTACGTTTTGTGCTCCCGAACTGCGGGGCCCTGTCGACAAGCCTATGGCGGTGAACTGCAGCATTTCTCACGCGCAGCTGCGCGTTGTTACTGCTTGCGAGCACGTATGCGAGCGCGCTTTTTCTTCAGCGCCGCGAGCGTTTCGCTGAAGTTCTTTGCGCGCGTTGCGATTACACACGAGACGCGTGAAACGAAGCACGTGATAAACGCGCTGATACACTGGAGAAACCAAGTGTGCCTCAATGTGGACAAAACACGCATCAAGGCACTCTATCATCAGCTAAAGGGGCTTTATTATCAGCGAGAACTGTGAGCCATCTCGCGGGCAATCTGTAAACAATTTTGTACTGCGCTGACGTAGCTCAGGGATGCTGGGATGGCCATGGCTGATCTTGAAGTTCATATTTACGAAACGAGGCGTTTTCTGGGTTTGTACGCGCAGCAGTAGAGCTACCGTCCTGATATGATCCAAAAAAGAAAGAAAATGAAAAGTACGCGAGCGCGCGAGCTGCGCGTCTATACTTGATTCACGTCGTCTTTGCGCCGTTCGCGTGAGGAACAGCGCAGTAGAGCGGTGAAGAAGGGTAAGACCACGGTGTAAGAAAAATAATTTAGGTGTGGACACTCTCCGCCCGCCGCGAAGGAGAGCGCGTCCAGATAATGTTCGCCTTTAATACATGCGCCGGCCGCAGTTTCGTGGGGGGCGCTGCGACATGGGGGCTTAAGAAACCTATTGCGACGAGGCGAACGCGCGTTTTTATTCATTTTTTTTTTCACCTCATTGCATTTTTTTAACCGTGCACGCGGAGGAGGATAGAGCAACTGAACGGCGAGTTTTCATACGGCCACGGTGTAAACGGCGCACCCGACGCACATAGCGTCCCTAACAGCGTTGCGTACGTAAAAGCGCGGCGTCTTGCTTCGAGCGCGTGAGCAGTCTTTCTGCTCGCTGACTTCTCACGTGCGCAACGCCGTTACGGACGCTACGCACGCAGCTCGTCTTCTATAGTGCATGCGCCGGCCGCGGTTGCGTGGGAGGCGCTGCGAAATGGGGGCCGAGAGGAGGAAAGAGGCGAACATTATGTGGACGCGCCGTCGGGCGGAGTGTCCACACCTAAATTATTTTTCTTACACCGTGGGTAAGACGCACGAGTCACGTTCACTTCTAGCTGGGGCCGGGGCCGATTTAGCTGCTTTCTCTCTCTAGGCTCCGGGTTCCTGCACTGCTGTCGCATTTCGAAAACTTCATTCAGCATTCCAATTATAGCCCGGATGACTTCTTTAAGTACTCTTTTCACTGCTCAGCTTCCATACGTAGCCCGACGTTTCTAATGTGTAGCCATCACCACTAATCGCCTTCTTTATTTTCGTACTTCTGTTCGACTATAAAAGCAAAAGCAAACTATGTCCGGCTGACATCTCTGTTACTCATTATCGCTTCTAATTCAGACTTACATATGCCACAGATTGAATATAATTGAGGTGGCTAAAGGAGTAACGGGCAGGGGGAGGGGGGCCTACTGTAATATATATTTTTTGCAAATATTTTTGCTAGAACACTAGAATAAACAAGAATAAGAGGTCGCTAAGACCGCTATGACGGCGTCGTCGTCTCTCGCTTCCACAGGATATATGTACCTGCACTTCAGAGACCATCTGGGTGGTGCGAGACACGGCTCCATCCCATGGACACGCATCCACAGGAGGACCGCCATTGTTAATGGGCTTCTGAGAACGCACCTTTTGGCGTCGAACAAGAGTCAGTGGGCCGAAAATGGCGCTCTTGTTTGAAGGGCTTGTCGCCACTATCACAGCCCGTACTTTATGCTGCATATTTACAGATTGTACTGATGGCTGGATGGTTGATCATCATAACGCATGGCTGTGCACACCGGGTCAAAGGACGAACACGAAACACAAGGACAACACAAGCGCTGATCGCCTCATTTTGTGTTGTCCTTTTGTTCAGTGTTCGTCCTTTCACCTTGTGTGTGCTGCCGTGTGCCATAATGTTTACATCATTTTGCGTCTGGATGGAGCGCTCTCGTTCTACTTGTACCGCATTTTTTTCTGCGCGCGCGCGTGTGTGTGCTGCGTTGTGATGTGTTTTCATCGGGTGGGTAGTCTTGCACATGCGTCAAAAGACGGTGGGAGGGGGAGAGAAGAGGGCGGGGGGTGTCGTTGTACTCTGTCTTAGCACGAATTACCTTTCACCTTAGCCTTCTTTTCTTATTTTAAAGGAGGACTTAAGAGAAAGTTTACTATTGAGAAGCAGAGTGTTTACACGATGTGTATACATCTTAAATACAGCGCGGCAATACAAGGACGAAGAAAGACGCAACGGAACGCGCCCTGACTCATTCGCGTGCCACTCACGATGCATCGACAAGGGTAGATAACGCCTCTATACGAATAGCAGGATTTCTTAGACGAATAATGTGGAGACAAAAGGGAGTGCACGTAGCAGAAAAGCAATCATAGCAGATTCCCGATCGAACCATGCCGAATTCCCGTTCGTTCGTATATAATCTCTATATTACGAACTCCCGATTATAACAGATGGCCCCTCTCGGAAACTGCCCTCCAGCAGGCATGACTCAGGCCGAACACACCTGCACCGTGTGTCACTACCAGGCAGCGGCCGCTAGGGGGGTTATCGAGGACGGGCAGCAGGTGTATTTCTCTTCGTCGAAGTGTTGCGCAACAGGCGTTTCGAGAACCGCCGCGTCGCTGACAGCTAGCTACGCGTCCCAAAGGAAAGTGCGCGGCCACACCCTGTCTGCGAGCGAGCACGGGGGGATGAGCCACTCGATGGTCATTCACCCCTGACGCCTGAAGGGACAAGGCCATACCTTGTGCACGGTGTAAGAAAAATAATTTAGGTGTGGACACTCTCCGCCCGCCGCGAAGGAGAGCGCGTCCAGATAATGTTCGCCTTTAATACATGCGCCGGCCGCAGTTTCGTGGGGGGCGCTGCGACATGGGGGCTTAAGAAACCTATTGCGACGAGGCGAACGCGCGTTTTTATTCATTTTTTTTTCACCTCATTGCATTTTTTTAACCGTGCACGCGGAGGAGGATAGAGCAACTGAACGGCGAGTTTTCATACGGCCACGGTGTAAACGGCGCACCCGACGCACATAGCGTCCCTAACAGCGTTGCGTACGTAAAAGCGCGGCGTCTTGCTTCGAGCGCGTGAGCAGTCTTTCTGCTCGCTGACTTCTCACGTGCGCAACGCCGTTACGGACGCTACGCACGCAGCTCGTCTTCTATAGTGCATGCGCCGGCCGCGGTTGCGTGAGAGGCGCTGCGACATGGGGGCCGAGAGGAGGAAAGAGGCGAACATTATGTGGACGCGCCGTCGGGCGGAGTGTCCACACCTAAATTATTTTTCTTACACCGTGCCTTGTGCGACCAATGGGCAGTGTCGTCGCACGCTACGTTCGTGGACTGGGTTGACCGTGTGTGCGTCGGGGCGAGAAGGAGGCGAGGAGGGGCGGTAGAGCTGGCCGGAGCGAAGTGAACTTATGCTCTTTTAGCACGTGTTCGCACGTGTGACAGTATCGCACCGGCAGAGCGGACCAGACACGGTGGAATCCGAGAGATGGTTTTGGGCCAGTGACTACGGCGGGGCGCTTCGATCGTCTACTTCTCTGCGTGAGCTATGTCAGGCCCATGTACATTATTATAGCTCCTAATTAAAGCATTTACTTCTGGCGGAGCATTCGGTAATTGTATAACTTTGCGCTGTGCTTTTCAGCGGTACAAATCTTGTCGTGCTTCGGCAACCAAGAGGTAGAGTGCGCCAGAAGGTATTCAAAACGATTTTTAAGCATGAAAGTGTTTTACGCCGGGGTCCACCAAGACTTTCATGACGTATTTCCGTCACTGGAGTGCGTCAACAAAATGAACGCCATTAGATGGCAAAGAAAAAGAAACTAAAGAAATTCGGCAGATCCCACGCGTTGTGGGGATCGGTTTCATGCGAAGCAGTCAGCGGGTACTTCTATGCTGTATGTTATGGTTATGAGCCAAGCGTTACGAGGTGGATCGACGCGTTTTTGTAAGTGTATAGCTGTGTGCACATCGTGGGCTTACCAGACACGTCGACAGCACTGGCATTTAAATGGATAACGTATCTTGCGACGGTAACGTCAGCCCTCACGTCAGAGTACTACATACGCCCGTATTATCGAAACTAAGTGCATTTTGTGGTGCACTCACGTGAATATCATAAATGACTTTCGTCAACGTATTCCTCCGGGTTCGAGCAATGCTTCAATATAGCTTGCTTAATCATAGAAATACAAAGGTAATGTTTATTATACTGCCATCAAAGCGGATCCAACACTGAAACCACAGACGTTAATCTGATATGACGCCTGTATCGAAGGAGTACATATGTAGTGTTTATTGCTTTCTTGTAAGATTAGATAGCCAGCACCACAACCACAATTGACGTTGCACCTGCACTACACCTGCATAGGCTGTTTATCCAAACCAGTTTCAAGACCTGGCGTGGCTTTGTGGTAGAATACCTGATTGCCACGCAGAATGCTAGGGTTCGATTCCTGCTGGGATCCTAATTCTTATTCTTTCCAATTGTCGGGTCAACGCTACCCATGTCGGTTTTTCTTAACACTATCGCATTTAAATTACCAATGTCTGTTCTCGCCGTTCCTGGGTAGATATAAACTGTCAATCACCTGTGGCGCATACCCGTACACCGCGGCCCGTGGTAAACGGGTATGTGCCACACGTGTCTGGAGGAAAGGGTTTGACGACGTATGCGACAGGATTTTAAAGTTATTCATGTCATGACCGGACAGTCATATTCGTCAAATTCTCTTACCCTCCCATGCCAATTTTGGTCCACACCAAGTTAAGGAGGCGATCATGGGAGCACCCAGACGTAGGCGGCTAGATAGATAGATAGATAGATAGATAGATATAGAAACGCTCAAAGTGTGAAAGGTTCGCCAAGCAATGCTTCGCATTTAAGAAGTGCCGTTGACACGAGTCGAACCCACGATTTTTCAGTCCACGACGATGGCTGGCGGCCCCGCCACGGTGGTCTAGTGGTTATGGCACTCGACTGCTGACCCGAAGGTCGCGGGATGGAATCCCGGCCGCGGCGGCTGCATTTTCGGTGGAGGCGAAAATGTTTGAGGCCCGTGTACTTAGATTTAGGTGCACGTTAAAGAACCCCAGGTGGTCGAAATTTCCGGAGCCCTCCACTACGGCGTCTCTCATAATCATATGGTGGTTTCGGGACGTTAAACCCCAGATATTATTATTATTATTATACGATGGCTGGCGGGCGCTTTGCCCACTGCGCTGCCGCCAAAAACATAACGGAGGCTACATGAACGCGCCTTTTATCTTTCACAGTTTCCTCTGACAGTGCTTTTGAATCGATGGATGGGTAAATAGACGGATGCTATGAGCGTCCCCTTTATAACGGGGCGGTGACATGTCTGACACCAGGCTAAAAAGTAAATGTATAAAAAATTTGCAGTGGCTTAGCTCGGCTATGCCAGCATATGCACAGCGTTAGCAAAGGTTCAACTGATTATTGTTAGCTTTCCAGATTGTTTAGGATTATTAGCTTTCTTCTGTTCATTCTTCGTGCGCTGAACCACTAATTGCCAGGCAACTACTTCGGGATCCGATGAGATAAGCTTCTCGGGTCTTCTGCGCTGTCGAGCAGCATTTGCGCTATCCTTCTCCATGGCATTATCCACCTGCAAACGCCAGCCAGAGGCGCTATCAAGCGGCTCCAGCGCAGTGTCAGACGGCGACTGCACAGCGAAGGCGAATAGCTGCGCGCGCCGGCGCCACTGTGTCTATGGCTACGATGCCACTCCTCTCGAATGCGGCGCAGACCAGCAGCGGCGAGCCGCGCGCGGCGGTGGCGGAGTTTGCGCGCGCGCCGGCGCCAGCGTGTCTGCCGCGCCTACGACGCCACTCCTCCGGAACGCGCAGACCAGCAGCGGCGAGCCGCGCGCGGCGGTGTCGGAGAGCGCGTGAGATGCCAGCTCCGGTGACCCAGCTGTGTGACATCACTGATCCTCGCGCATGCGCAGCACGGCTCATGACCCTCCACGCGAAATCGGCTCCGGCTAGGCAAGTGTAGCTAACAATACAATAAAACTTCGTTGCCTCCGCAGTTAGCTCCGGTATGGTGGCTACGGCAGCGCGCCGTTTCCTATTGGCCGCGAGATCGAGCAGAGTCGCCGCCTGGCGGCAACTGGCTGAAGCGCGCCTAGTGGGGACTGCTCCCTGCGTCGTCTGCTAGCCACGTCGTGTTTGCATGTAGGCGTACGTCCTGCACATTCTCAAAGGGCGGTTTGTTCTGTTATGTTAGCGCGAGTTTAACTGCTTGTTCGTATACCTAACATGGTGTACAGAAGCAAATGGGCTTGCTAGGTTGCATACGTATTTAATGAGATCAGTGAGCGCGACTTTTGAAAGAGCTGTATACTGGTGTCGTACCCTTCGTTCGCCAGAATAATTTCAGTGTTGGCGCTGCTTTCTGGTTCAAGCACATCGAAAAGTGCGCTTGGCATAGTCCCAAACATGAGGAGCATTAAATAATGTGTGAACGCAGCGTTTTACCGACTCGGTGGTAAACAGAAACGAGGCTCTAGGCCATGTACTTTCGCGTTGTTGTTAGGTGTATAACTGCGGCGCTGTAGTTCATCGGTTATGCGTTGAGCTTTAGTTGTGCTTGACATGTCCTTTTATTGTACGGTCGTGGTCCCACTACAGCGAAATATTCCTATCAAGTGAAGTCTGACACTTCGGTACTCAAACTGTCCCCTAAAAAAAAAACTGACATTGGAATAACACGGCAGTGATAAAACGAAGTTGCCGCGCGCAATTTTAACTTGGGGCGAAATTTATGCAGAGCCACCTGTGGGCTTAGATTTAAGTGCGCTTTGACGAACCCAGACGTTCGTAATTGCGACGGCGTGCCTTACGTTTATGTCGTATAATTTCACGCAAAACCTCATCCTTTTAAAGACGATAGTCTTTCTTGGGGAACTTAAACGCAGAAATTTTGGTCTGTCTTTCTGTTTGTCGGCACGTCACCCGATTCAGCCACTCGGCCAAAGTTGAACCACTTGCTTACCGCCCACCCATCTTGAACTGGTACGGCTGTTCATACTTGTGAACGTTGTCGATCAAAAAGTAAATATTACGCATATCTGAGGCGCAACATCATTAGGTAAGAATTAGGTGGTGTGTTCCTTTAATAGAAAATACATAGATACGCAATTTTAAAGACCCTAGTTTCTTAAGCTGCGCTGAAAATGCGACTGCGCTGAAACTTGTCTTCCTCCGTGCCCTCTGCACAAGCTCAT
The DNA here is from genome assembly GCF_013339695.2 of Rhipicephalus sanguineus. Taxonomy (NCBI): domain Eukaryota; kingdom Metazoa; phylum Arthropoda; class Arachnida; order Ixodida; family Ixodidae; genus Rhipicephalus; species Rhipicephalus sanguineus. The sequence goes on along the minus strand of NC_051177.1, from coordinate 21,399,873 downwards.
GTTGTGTTTTGGTTTCGGTTCAGTATTGCATTGTACGAATGACAGGGGGCGCCGCTCTGGCATTCATCTTTTACCCAGGCGACGTGTAAATAAGAGAGTTTGTGGAGAGTACTCGTTGAGTGCGGACGTTTTTTCTCCTTCGGCGCATCGCGCCAAACAGCGTGTTCGGGCTGGCCGGCGTCCCCACCGGTCGCGTTGGTCACCGCCGGTCTTCGCCTGCCGCTGCGCCGGGACTACCAGCCCGCAACACAGAACTCATGTTTCCCGACGTATTGACAGATGGCGTCCATATCTCACGCAGCGCCTCTTCTATCGTCTTTAGACGACATTTGCAGCGAAGCACGCAGATACGCGGCCAATTTTTTTTTACATTATCTTAAGCGTTTGTGTGGAGTTGTTATAAATTGATGGAAGGCAGCGGACATTATTAGTTTGAAAAAAAGAAACACTTATTCCATAATATAACCGAACCTTTGTTGCATCACTGTCGTGCACGCAATCAATGGATGAAAGCTCTGTGCTAAACTCTTACCTTTTTATTCTGTTACTTGAGCAAGAACAAGTGCGTACGCGTTGAACGCCACCGTGGCGCTAAAGCGCTGTCAACCACGTAGCTTTCCTGACTAAACTTATCAACTGTCCTAGATTTCATAGAGAACTCAACAATAAAAAAAATGCGTAGGCGTATTCGCGCGAACAGAGCTGTTGAACTCAGTGCACAGGAATATTGGCTGGTATACAAATGAACAAGTAAATACTTAAGTGGTTCAGTGGTGCTACAGCAGTGCGTACTACACAAAACACAAGCTAAACACGTACACAGAAAACAGTCAAAAAACGTCATACAGTGTGTAAGCGCAGACTGTCATCGAGGGCGAGCATCCCTTTCATCGGCAGATTCCGCTTCTCTCACTCGTAATAGTAACGTTGGATGATCTTCGTGCACGAATTCAACAATGAAGAGCGTATATTACCAGTAAGCTGCAGTCAACGCGTTTTATTTGCGATAATCGGCTCAAATCAATCACAACGAAGTGCCGCCGTGTGCATTTGTATACGCGGCCCCGACCGCCTATCCACACTAACGCGGCGACGGTGCTGCCACCTATAGGTCGATCTCGCGGCCAATAGGGGAAGTGTAATTTCGTCAACGCTTTAACGCACCGCAAGGCGGCGGCTTTAGCCCAATCCTCGCTCATGTCATCCATCCATATCGAAAAATAGCTCTCAGACGCTCGCCTGGCTGTTGCACCGTGTTCCCCTGTCGCTCTGTGAGAATTAACGGCCAGGCTAGAGGGAATTAAGACACGACGCTCGTCGCGTTTCTCTTCGCGTGTCACGACGCTTTGGAGGAGTGCATATCGAGTATCAGTGCTTACTATGTGCATGTTGATGCCATCTTTGCACGGGATTCACCATATGCGATGTCCAGGTATATCTTGACAACTTCACCTACCGCAATGGTTAAATCATGATTACGGGCGTGCGTCGTCGGTACGGAGATGTATCAGTAGGTGTCAACATGGGTGCGTCCACATCAAGCGATGCTATATGTTTTTCTTTTTGACGATAACGAGTAACGACACTTCTTTGAATGGGCGTTAAAGAAAAGAATACCCAATTTTCATTTTTAAAAACGCCAATAAATAATTACGGACATTGAAAAAGAACATGAAACCGAATCTATCGAAATTTCCGATGGCAAATACAGCGTCACATACAGCGGACACGGCCGACTGTGCTTGAAAACGTTTGCATTCCTACTAAGCTTCCCCTGGAAATGCTCAGTTTCTGCACTTTTTTTTTGAAATAAAAAATAAATGAAGGAGTTGTTGTCACCATTGCTTGGTGACAGCTACCCCTTGCCAGATAGTTGTTAGGATTAAGCGCGAAACAGACGGTACGATTTTGCCTCCGATCCGGCGTGCGGCGTCGGATGTCCGGCATGCGGCGTACGACGATTCAGCACACACGGGGCGAACGAGCAATCAGCCGTAGGCTCCGCCCACATACGGCGCCTCGGCATGCGCGCTCAGAGGACTTCGTATCCTCGTAATGAAGCACAAAACAAACAATTTTGCACAGCCACGCTTCGTTCTATTTGAAAATAATCACTAAATCTGCGCCTTCGCGAACGACAAGCACATCGCAACAGCTCGCCGTCACTCACGACCCCGAGAGGTAGGCCTATCATGGCGGACGCCGGCCGTCGCCTACGCCGTTCGCGATCACACGTGGGCTCGTCATAGAGCGCTTGTTTTTGGGAACACGATTAAGCTTTGTACTCGCATGTAACGCGTTAGCACACGCTATTAGCTTTCTCGACGTCATCGATGTGAAGAGCAAAGGTGGAAGCGAAGCGAGCTGGCTCGCCGAGACGATGGTGTCTCTGTGTTTACCTGCGAAATGGCCTTGCATCGCTGCTCGCGATCTCGCTAGTGGTTTGGAAACGGGCACTGTCTTGCAGAAATGGCGCACTTCAAACATAACTTTATTCAATCAGCAATTATTTCACGTCACAAACAAAATGTACTCGATGTTTATCACGCCGCCGCGAGCGGCGATGCCGGTAAATGCTCCGAGGCTCCACTCCAGCGACGCGCCTTGGCCACGGTGACCGGAGCGGCGACATGGAGAGGGCGCCACCAGCGGCGTGACGACACACGTCTCCCGAGCTGTCGTTGGCTGCGGCCTTCCGACGGTCCGATGCGGCGGCGAAAATATCTGCCCGGTTGGATACACGCCGGACATGCGATGCGGCGATCCGATGCGATGAAACGTCACGAAACGTCACCATTCCGGCTGCCGCATCGCCGCGCCGCACGTCGTATCGGATGGAAAATCGTACCGTCTGTCTCGGCCTTTACTATTGTTGTGTTAGACGCTCATTTGCATGTGCAACACTGGAGTATGTCTGCAAAAGACAGCTACGCACGTATATATCCGTATATATGCGTATAGATATGAGACCCCGCTAGAAGAAGCCAGCAGTCATCCATTTAAAACAAATATGGGGGCCTTGTGTGGCTGAATATTGTGGGCATCCCCATATCGCATATTTACGTCTCAGCCGCTTCTGCAAGTGGAAATTATTATCATAAATGGGTAACACTAGAAGAACTTGTAAGGTTAAGAAATGCCTAAGCGATACTACTCTACTCGCTTATATATGGATATTTTTTAGGTTCCCGTTGCCTTTCAAACAATGAGGCATTCAAAGAGTTCATCTATTTAGGCGAACACTATTATTTGACGTTGGTTGAGGATGTGAATTCCTCGATCTACTGTGGACAGCCCCACCGCAATGCCAAATTAACGAACGATATATCTTGATTTAGCTACAGACTTAGTCCACGCGATTCATCAATCTTGCCTGTCGACTCGCCTCGCGTTATTATGAGGCGCGCTTGTTCACGTGAGCGTCATGTAACGCAGTCAAGTTGATCTTACTTGTTTACGTTCTTCGTATACTTGCAAGCTCATTATCCAACTTGTGCTACCAAGAAGTAACAGTCACCATCGTACGTGAATTTAGGTCCCTTTCAAGAAGGAGCTCTCTCCCAGCGTCCTCCCCTGTCCTGTATATATTAATCGGCATTATCCAACGCCCACAAGTTTTCTTATCTCATCGCTTTGTCCTCGACACGCCAACATCGACTGCTGTTTTTCAAACAACCTTTTCAAAGCGCCGGTTGTATGCTCGGTTTTCTGAATCTTGCTCTTGATGTTTTCTGGAGTACTATTCCTCCAAACTGCATGCAAGTGAGGCGATTAGATCCGGTTGAGTAATTGATCACGACGTGAGGACGATTAAACAACAAGTAGCCATAATCCACTTCTACGTGCTATTGCGATACCTCCAGACCTTACGATTTTTTTATTAAAAGATAACAGTGCGGAACAGTTCTGTCCTGAAAAATAATTTCGAAATCAGGCAAAGAACGTTACTTACAGCCGCATTCACTCTTTTATAAGTAAGCTACACGAAACTGGGACTTTCTTCGCAAGAAATTCTTGCGCTAGAATTGCTTGAAACGCTAGCTACTCCGATAGCTCGACTAATTATTAGCGTAGACCGGAGTCCACCCTTACAAAAGAACGGCGGTTCGAATTTTTCCCAGATGTGCAATACTCAATAACAGGTGGATTTGCCGCGAAATGGAACTTACAGTGGTTCTCCACTGAACTTGCGGAGCGGAAGGTGCTGCGTGTCTCTTGAAATCAAATTGTTCAACGAGTGCGTTTCGTAAGGCTCTTTAGACGATCCGGTGGACAGCTTAAGCCTGTTAAGATTCTTATATCGTACTCACAACGCAATAGCCCTCATTGGACGAGCTTCTTGTTGGTTTAGCTCGATCCTTCACTTCCATGCGGCAGAGAACTTAATATAAAGTCACGGCATTTACTGCATACCGCCAGTCATCGAAACAGTTCTCTTGTAATCAAAACCGGCTGCATTTTGTCGTGGTCGTTCGCCGTCTATTACGTGACGGCCTCTCCGCGTCCTGGCGTAGCACCTTGCGCGCGCGCAACCTCTCCCCCGTTTTGGCGAATGGAACGCTCTCCAGTCGCCGGCAGCGTAGGCGCCGCTGCATGCCGGCGGCTTTGCGCGCCTCCGCGCTAGTCTCAGCTCGGAGTCCTCTAGGGCAGCGTGGCCGGCGTGGCCGCTCGCCGCGCCGCTGCAGCCGCAGCTGGTGTGCGAAACTGGCGCCATGCTCCGCCCCTTTTGAAGTGCAGCGGCTGTCAAGGTGGACCATGCCTGCTTCCGGCGTTGTGCTCGTCGCGACCCTTTTGACGTCGTCCGGTGATGTCACATTGATCTCGGACGTGCGTCAATGATCTTTTATTCGCACGGACACCCGCAAAGCAAAGCGATACTTGTCACTCACCAGAGCAGTAAAGAGAGACAAGCCGTAGTGACGGGATCATCGCTGCCCTTCCATTTGTTGTTGCTGCTACCGCAAACGTCATACTGTCTCCTTTCCTCGCTTCGAGTGGTGGTGTGTATTCGTTCGGCGCTTGGGACGTCAGTGCGTTGTGAGTTCTCATGCTGCAGCTGATCACACCAAGGCAAGACTGAAATACAAGTGTGTGACACTGACAGGGATCTCGCATACGACGACACTCGACAGTTGCAGCGTGTGATTGTTGATTCCGCGCATTGGATTTAACGCGGCGATCGTTTCTTTTTGTGTTGTGACCAACCTTTCAAGCAGTGCCTGGACCTCGCGCTTACCAGTTTACAACGTGCCTGTACCCGACACCGTAAGGCGGACGTGCACTTGACTTACGTTGGATTGAGTTATCGTGTGTGCTCGAGCTGCTGCACTCCCATGGACGTATACACTTGAGCTAAGTGCACAGGATCGAGTCCCACATTCTGGACGACGCCGATCGTCGCGATGGTAAGACTTCCGACGTTCTCACATTCATAATCCGACCGTATATTTACCGATTCTTTCGGTAAACAGGCTGCATTGGAATTCAACATTAAATAAATGTTTGACGAGTGAGTTGACCTGGTCTTGGATCTGTTGTATTATGGTTTTTCTTTTGCGCCATCTTTGCTAGTGTTTATTTGAAAGCTGCACGCAACGAAAACCTGGATATATAATGAAAAATTGTGAAGTTTTCTTATTTCATTACATATAGGTTTAACTCTACATGTATGGAATTCATTGGAAATTATTTCAATATCTCTAAATACAGAAATAATTTTTGTAGATTCTACACCCCCGTAAACCTGATAACACCAGACCATGCTTGTTAACAAGGTTTGTACAGATCTTGGTGATTAAAAAGGGATAAATGGCTGGCACGGAGGTTGGCACTTCTTTTGCGCCGCTTGTGAGCAGTTGGCGTTCGATGTGTGGCCGAATTCACTTGCAATGTACCACAAAAACTTGTGATTTTATCGTAAACCCCTCTGCATCAACTCCTTTAGTGCCCAACGGTGATGCAATATACGCGAGCTGCCTAGCAGGTCACCGCCACGGTGGTCTAGTGGTTATGGTGCTTGACTGCTGACCTGAAGGTCGCGGGATCGAATCCCGTCAGTGGCGGCCGCATTTGGATGGAGGCAAGACATTTGAGGCCAGTGTACCTAGATTTGGGCACCAGATAATCTAAATTTCCGGAGCCCTCCACTAAGGTGTCCCTCCTAATTATATAGTAGTTTTGGAACGTAAAACCTCAACGATTATTATTATGTTATTGCCTAGCAGGCTAGTTGGCCAGCTTGAATAGAGGTAAGTTCACTAAATAAGCTTCTGAATCCGGGGATTTTTTTTCTGTTTTAACCCAGCGCGTGCATTGTCATAATTACGTTTTGACATCTGTGGCTGAACATTGCTTCTTGCTGCTGTGTCCCTCATTTGTCTGCTCTCTGCTTGCAGAGCACAAGCGTGGGCGGCTGGACACTGTGCGCAACAGTGTGACTTCGAGTGGTGGGGGGCAGCCTACGGGCCGGCACGAGTAGCCCTGGTGGTGGCTCCTCCCAGCAGAGCCCTAAGGTAGCGGGCGATCTCAAGGTGGCCTCGGGCGGTGAGGATCAGCGCTCTTCGGAGAAGTGGGCCCACCCTGAGGACCTGCATGACGAAAAACAAGGCCAAGGTCAAGAACGGCAGCCGTAAGCGAGACCACTCGGTGGAAAGCGCACCAGGAGGCAAGCGCAAGAAGCACGAGAATGGAGGTACTGAAACCATTGAATCGTGCCATATTCCAATAGCCATAGATTTGGGAGTACATCTCTAGAATTGGGTGTGACACCTAGTCGCATACTGTACCGGCTGTTGTGACCTTAATGACATGGTAATAACATACAGAACCCACTGGGCATAAAGACTTTGTTTGGCTTCATTTGTTAAATAAATGTGTTAGTAAACATTCTTATCTATATAGGAGACATTTATGAAGCTCAATACGGCCCTCTAATTAAGTATATAAAAGCCTCATTGTGCACGATTTCATCAACAATGGATTGAAGAGAAAAAAAATTATCAGAAACCCCTGATCTCATTTCATAGAAATGATGTTGGTAAACATTTTTTCGAGGCCTTCATAGGAGAGCAGCCCTGGCATACTAATTTTGCTAATTCATTAAGAGACAGCCATAATATAATAAATGAGACTCACAACAGTTGGAGGCTAACGACATTATTGTGAACGTGTACATCAGCTGCTTTTCTTGTACACTACCATCTATTTGTAAGCATGAGACAACGTCTTAAGGTATCTGATATGCAATGTTTGACTTTTTTTTTCTTGACTGAGTTTTGTATTCAATTCGAAATTTACTCATTCAGTGTCTTTACACCCCGAACATTGAGAGTATGAGTGTAGTTGCAATGATGTTTTTTGTGCCCCCTTTCTATCCAGCCAACAGCTCGAGCAAGCGCAATGGAGAGGACGTCAAGGAGAAGGATCGCTATAGGAGGGTGAGGGATGCGCAGTCCTTTCCAGGAATGCCTCATGACCAGCCACTCTCCTCTCTCCAGGAAGAGGTGTCACCCAAAATGGGGAACGGAGAGCAGATCGTGACGATAAGAAACAATATCCTTCTTGACTCTGTGTGCCTTGATAATTGTTTGGGACGCTCAGAGAAATGTCTGAAATAGCTGAATGGAATCTCTTTAAAAATATGCCGTCGAAGAGAGGTGCTGCAGTGAATTGGTAAGCACTGCGTTAAGAAATCTGCCCACTATTGCATAATATGTTCGTAGTCTTTTCAGACGTGTAAGTTGTATGAGATGGCTGGGGTAGTGCTTCGTAATTAGTGACAGCACTGGCCCCATGGCTGTTTTGTAAGCTGTGCGAACAATACTTCTGCAGCTAGTTGCATTAACCCTTTGCGCTCCGTTGTCAGGCGCCTCCCAGCAGCGCAGCATGGCTGCAGCGGTCCGCTGTTGGGCACAACACGCTGCCCATATAACATAGCTGAAAGGCAGGCACAATATCAACTGCAAAAAGGAACATCTCATTTGTTTTTCTTGCACATTAGTTGCCTTTCTTTCACGATGCTCAAAAGTGGCAAAATATTTTCGCACTGGAACCTCCACGAAGTCAGTGAAGGTTTCAGACCACAAAGGGTTAAAATTCATTGTAAAATGCTTTGAATTTTAAGGTGTTGGTACAGTGTGCAAGTGAAATGGTTCTTTTCAAATTTGCTAAGCTAGCTTTTCATTGAAACACCAAGCTTACCAAACCAATAGCTCTGCAGTCTTTTTTTTTCCCCATATATAGTGGACACAAGCACGGTTTGACTATTTATATAACACAGAAATATAACACAGAAACTGTAGTTGTGGCTCTCGCAATGAGACTGTGCCAGAGACAAACCCAAATATGCGCAGATAGCAGCACTTTGTCTTCATCTGAACAATGATGAGTGGCACCATTGGTTGTGTGAAGGCACAACTATACAGATATGCCCACTAGAAAAACCTGAGTACAACTTTTGTATCTGAATTTTTAAAATTATTATTCCCTTTACTGCCACAGTTCTAGTTGCTCTATATTTGCTCCTTAACTTTTCATACTCATCGTTCGAGTAGCAGCAGTTCAGCGTCTGCAAAGAAGAGGTCATCGTTCTGGTCACCATGTTCCAATTGAAGAGTGCACCCACTTCACCACTGGTTGCTGCGTCAAGCTGTTGTCATCGGTCGCCCGTCCTTGTCACCTCCATGAGTGCCTGTACAGAAACAAACGTTTTGTTGATCATTATAAACGTCTCATTGTGTTAGCAATGTCAAGCTGTTCATGTTGCCTGCTTCATCCTCCATCTCCTGGCCTGTTTCTGTACAATAAAAATTATCGTGGTGCCAGGAACCAGCTGTTCTTTATTTCACATTCTCAAAGCTTCTTTTTAAGCACAAAGCTTACTAGAAAAATTTCTAGAGGAAACTCTGGTGCTCATGTATGATGGGAACCTGAAGCATTACAATTGAGCTAGCATCGGAATGATACGTCATGTAGTATATTAATTCGCCTAAACCTTGTATGGTTTCAAATGGCTTTGCGACCTAACCTACATATTCTGTTCAAGAAAATTTAATTACAGCACAACAGTTTGTAATGATTGTGCATGTGTACAGAACCAATTTGGAAAGCTGGGTACGCTGCTTTGGTATTTGAGCCATTTATGGCAGTAAAGGTATAAACGTTCAGTAAAGTCGGAAGCGTGAAGTCCATGTGCTATTATCTACCATACACACGAAAACTGAGGCCCAACTTCACTGTGCCTTCTCTTAATTTTAGTATGAAACACTGCTTTTAAAGTTTCTGCGGCCTTGAATAAAGTGAACATGTAGTATTGTCGCTTCTTGTTGAATCGAGCATGTTTTGTGAAAAAAACAAAACATGGCTGATCCCTCCATCATAGGGATCGGTACAACACGAAAGAGAAACATGTCTTCACAGAAGCAGTTGATTATTTATTGTGCATTGATCTATGAAAGCTTGTGTTTGGCAGCTATATGTCACCGTTTGACATGGATGCACCCACGTTGACGCCTAGTGGCACATCTCCATCGCCACGACTAAAGCCCATGATCATGATTTAACCGTTGTGATAGATGAGGTAAATATATACCTGGACACAGCATATCGTGGATCCCGCGTAAAGATATTGTTATGACCGGCAGTCGGTGGCGAAGCGCTGACAATGAGAATCGGCGGACGAGGCGTTCTCACACTGCGAGAACACCTGCATCCTTCCACGAAACGGAATTCCTGTGACGGCGAGTGACCAACAATGGGCAGAATCTCGGCCTCAAAAGTGTGGGACGGCAAAGCCGGAGACAATGGACCACCTGGGCTTGGCTTGGTACGCTGCCGAAGCCACCTGACGGGTATGTTTGGACGGGAGTCTCCGCAACCCTTTTGCTGCCTTCGGGGAAAAGATCTGCAGGGGCAAGCACGAGGAACCTGTTGTCCTGCTTCTCCCCACCTGCGTGCCGTCAACCGCCGGACTCTTGCCGCTTCAAGTGTGCCATGACCCCTCCGCGACAGTGGAATGGACTGTGCCATGGTGTGAGGTGTCGTGTGTGTGATTGGTGGTCATCTAGAAGGAGGAGCCAAACTGAGGGGTTAAAACGACGGTGCTGAGTGAGAAATGGGGCTCTGAGCCCTTGGTAACAGGCTCATCCAATTCGCTCGTCGCTGAACTCTGACCTTGTCACGATGTAATTGAGTGTACGAAAAGTGCCAGTAAACTTGTTATTGTTTTCCCATCTTGCTAGCATCAGTTCCTCAACCCGGAGACTCGACTACGCTACCAAACGGAGTCCGGGTACGACGCTGCCCTATCGTAGCAACAGCATGGTTGCCGAGGAGGGATGGATCCAAATACACCGGCACGACAATATGCACTTCTTCAAAGCGTCGTTCATTGAGGACAGACACTGCACGATGTGCGCTCCCGAGTAATAAGGTATACCCTAACCAATGATCATGCATACACTGCCACACTGCGCTTCAGCAACACGGGAGGCAGAGATTCGTAGCATGAGCCGCGGACGCGCGAAGGCGGTCTACGTCCCGCTGGCTCTCTGTCTCGCTCCACGAAGTCATGACATTCGCACGTAGACATCGTTGTCTTGCTGCGGCGCTTACTGCAGCACTTTAATCAGTCGGTGCTATGGGACTTGAAGTAGTAGGGCGCGGAGAAACACCGTTGGTGCGGGTGGAAGCTGCACTACTCCGACAACGAGCCGTCACACGCTAACACGAAGCGAAATGCCAAGAACTTAACTGCGTGTGGGGCGACTCCTCGACGCTACCGAGGTCAGCGTTCCTCGCTGACATCGAGACGCTACTACGTCTCACTGCGTCGTCGCCAAATCGCTCTCTATCGGCGCTCGTTAGTGCCATGACGCAGTACTTCACTTAACCGCTCACAGACGGCGGCACCACCCCGCCCCGCCCCGCCAAGCCCCGCCAACAGAGAGCACCGAGCGAGAGAGAATATGTGAGAGAAAGAAGGCGTGTTTGTGGAGTCGCGTGCATGTGCGTCCGCGGGCTTTCTTTATCAGCCGAAAAAAATGAGCACGCAATTAGTACGTTGTTGAAAATAGCGCAGTTAGATGTCATTCGAACATAGCTACATATGCCTCATTCACATTTTGATAACTATGTGAGTATTTGTCGAGTTATCAATATAATTATTACTAATTAATTGTACCTCATTAACCAACAATTAGCGGCGGCTACTCCAGTCTACTGGGACCAATATGTACTAGCCCGCAGGTACGGCTCTTCGAACGAAGGCTTCGCATCGAACACGAACCAGTGCACGGTCTGGCCGCTGCTCACCATTCGCTCGGCGAAGCGGCGAACGAGGCAGGGGTACCGGACGTCGGCGTAAGCCTCGCTCCACACAACCGTCGAGTTGGTTGTTCCCAGATCTCGCTGCATACGAGTACGGTGTCGGCCCAGTCAATCAGCGTGTAACAACTTCGCATCTATCGGTAGGCGTGTGTGAATAATCGAATATTCGCACCGATTAACACAATTTATATGAATATGTGCGAATCAAATATTTACTGCGTCAAATATCAGGTTCGAGAACTTGAATTTAGATGTGACTGAATATCAACGCCGAATACGATGATTGTTTATCAAAAATACGCCCAAAGGGGGCAACATTATAATACAACCTAGCTGCGAGTGTGACTTTAACAAGTCAACCGGAGACCTTGGTAAATTTTTGCATTTTAGAATGTGTGTTACTGCCACTCTTTATTTACATGTTATCTTTGTGGACTGAGAGAACCGCCCATCTCGGGCAACGAAGAAAGAACACTTTCTCGCTGTTTCGCGCTATGAACATTTATTCCCCTTTCTCCTGCTCCCCCTCCTCATTTTCCAATTTTTCTCACTTCCTTTCATATATCTGCGCTATTCGACGTCCACAGTTTCACAATACCGTGGTAAAAGCCGACAGCGAATGTGCAGGCTCGCTGGACACTAGCTGCACATGCGAGCTCTTGGGGGAAGGGAAAATAGAGGAGGGAGCTTGACAAGTGTGTGTGTGTGTGTGTGTGTGTGTGTGTGTGTGTGTGTGTGTGTGTGTTGTGTGTGTGTGTGTGTGTGTGTGTGTGTGTGTGTGTGTGTGTGTGTGTGTGAAGCGGAACGGCTGCGGCGGTATTCGGGCGTGATACAAAGAAACGGGCGCCTATTTTTTGCCATTCAATCTACAGTCGATGCCGAATTTGTCACGCAGTTTACCTTTAACAAAAGCAGGATTCTGAGACCAACCTGGTAATTGTCTAGAAAAACGGAGGCAGTGTCTACGCTCTGGGATGCGAGCCAGCGATGCATCCACTCCTGAGACACGCCGTCCTGCTTCGCCATCCGGCCCACGAAGTGGTAGCCTTCATCGTGAGTGGTTCCTAAGAGAAGCGACCCGCGCGGTCTGGAAATATTCGGCTCGTTCGCAGCGGGAGTGTCATCCATGCTTGTGGAAGGATCCATGAGGCGTCCGTTCAGCCCGCTCAGCCGCGGCACAAGCACCGAGGACGGAAACCTTCTGAGGCACGGGAGAATCTCCTCGACGGAAGTGACTTCGTCGTAGCTCTCGCATTGGACACGGCGGGCGAGAATATGCATGTTCTTCGTAATCACATCGGCGTCTTTGTACCTGCGTAAGCAGTGTAGGAGCGTTGTATCCTCTTTGAGATGGCCACCATAGGCGTGCGCATGCAGGGTTCTCCATTAGGGGAGGGGTGCAAGTTTCACCGCATCGTCCTCCCTCCGTTGGGACGATGCCATCGATGCAAAAACGAAAATGAAGTGATGACGTGCTTTTCACAACGACCTGCAATTGGTTAGTTCATACTCCTGTTGCATAAGTAAGGTACGATGCTCGCTTCGTAAGCGTCATAAATCTCCCGAATGATCACAATATTGCTGTTGACCAACAGGCACACTGCCCTCCTAATACAGAGCTCCCATCCATTCGCCTTCCACCTCAACCCCTAAATACACTCCGTGCCCGTTAAAATGTCCTCCGGCCGGATACACGCGCTCTTATCCAACCGTGTGTCTGCTCTCTCCCCCTTCACCTTAGTAGGGCGGAGGAAGTCGTGCTTAGGAGGCTTCGGGCAGGGTTAGCCCTTACCCCGGCTGTTATCTCAACATGGAACTGGTCGCATTTACCAGTGGGTGCTACATGCCCGTACTGCTCTGCTTCAGTGATGCAAGCAGATGCATACCCCCTTATATGGACATGCCAAGGGTTACAGTCGGAACGCTCCCGTCATCTCCTGCAAGCTGGCTTTCGCTACAGTGACACGAACGGTTATGACCGATGGATACATGACAACACAACCCACAAGACACTTCTTCACCTCATACACAACACCGGACTAACAGCGCATATTTAATACAAATATACAAACAAATATTATGCCTTAAGGGCAAGTCTATGTCGCAAAAAAAAAGAAGAAAAAAAAAAAGATTGCGGCGTTCAATGGCACGCTTAAGCAAGAGTTCTCGCTAAACACATGAAATTTCCTTGCTCGAATGCACCTCCAAGGCACGTTAATTTTTTTTTTTTTTTGCGCCATGGCTTCTTCAATGTAACCGGGGCTCTGAAGTGAAGGTGGTCGGCATCGATCACTGTAAACCGCTTTCCACTCAAGGCTGCAACCATTGCTTTCTAAGGCTCACGTTTCTGGTTTATGCGATCTGCGAAGCTTTACTTTAAGGAAGCCTCACCGGGCGTAGGGGTTCCCGCAAATGATGACGAAGCGCTGCACGTCAGCGACTTCGGGCTGCGTGCCGAGCATCCAGCGACCGTCGGACGCGGCCCCTGCGCCGTGTCCAGCTAGAACCAGGCGAGTCGAGTTGCCGCCGAAGAAGCCTACGTTCTGTTTCACCCAGCGCACAGTGGTGAGCTGGTCGCCCAAACCCAGCGACAAGAACTCGGACTCGTTCCACGTGGAATGGCATAGCAAATCGAGCCTGTAATTGGGTATGGCAGCCACGTCGTCCACTTTGGACGACAACATGGCGCCGACGTAAACACTGTACACGTAACGGGTAATTAAATGTCGCGTAGTTTGCTTGTTTAAGAAAATATTTTGTAAAAGCATTTACAGGGATAATCCATGCTAGAGTTTGTCGTCGGCATCGAAGTCGGCGTTGGCATGGCGGTTCATACATACAAAGTCTAAACGCAATAAGATATTCTGGTGCACCATGAAATCAAAAGAAAGTATCCCATACGCGGGAAACGTTCACGTTAGCGCAGGGAATGAGGGAAGGCAAGCGTGGCAGAGGGTGGGTTTGCAGCTAAAGCGTGCGTCTCTATTGTCGCAGCCATTGGCCTGGAATGGTCAGGCCGTTGCTCCGCGCAGCTAATGTCGTAAAAGGTGGCGCGTGCATCCTATCTTGCAAGTAACCTGCGGCGTTTCCAAAGCTTGAGTGAATCAAGACGGCTGGTCGCCTCGTGTGCGGTGTTTCCACCAACATCCCTGAATCGTGGCGCGCGTAATGGTGCGGCTCCCATCATGCCAGTGAAGCGAGAGTCAACGAGATGCGCCTGCTTACTTCTGTTTGCGCTGTTTGGTCAAGCCAGCGATGTAAAAGCTAGCGTTTGTGCTCATCGTGTAGCATGTGTTGCTGTTTCCAGACACTGTGCTCGTTAATTTAGTTAGTGCGCGAGCGTTTACCGTATTATAATTCACATGCTAGATTTACGTACGAATCAGTGTTCGCTTTACAGAACGTTTGTGACTACCGATCCGCTAGTTTCTTAATATTTCTGCCTTCACCGCTGGATATCCGCCTCGTTTCTGGCGCCGATGCAAGTATAGACGTCCCCGGGCACTGCTGGGGATGGCGGCGACAGCGGCGGTGGTCTCCAGGAAGCGCACTGGGCTCCATAGTGCTACGGACAGCGACGAAACCAGTGTCTACTCGCTCAGCAGTGAGGACTGGTCCGATGACGACTTTCAGCTCGTACGACGCCGTAAGGCAAAGCGAAGAAACACCGGGTCCCCCCTGTCTTCAGGCAGGTCAATTCTGAAATCTACTCGGAAGACCGCAGTCAGTACGATTATTTTCGTACCAGAACTCGCTACCGACAACCTGAGACAACTCAACAGACAGTCGGTCTCGGTGCTTCTCGAAGCGGCGGTGTCAAATGAAGTAAGGGACGTGAGAGTCAACACAAGAAAAAATGTCCTGGCTGTCGACGTTGCGCATGAGACTGCACTGCGCACATTTAGCAAAATTACGGAACTTGATGGCATAAAAGTTCGCTCGTACATCCCACTGGCCAGTGGTACCACTACTGGTGTCATCTACGATGTGGACGTCTCTGTGTCCAACACAGACTTGCCCAGTCTGGTGAAGCCAACAGTAGATGGCACCCCTATAATACACATGTCGCGCATGGGCACATCTCGCTGTATAGAACTAACATTCAAGGGTTAATCTCTGCCCTCGCATGTCAAGGTAGGCCACTTTCGGCATCTTGTAAGACCGTTCATTCCAAGGCCACTCCAATGCCGCAAATGTATGAGGTTTGGACATCGTGAGCGCCATGTGTCAGAGCACGATCATTTGCTCGCGCTGCGCCGAGCCACACGCTGCAGACTCCTGTGATGCCACGGTCCTGAAGTGGCGCAATTGCCTCGGGTCCCATGACGCTTCGTCAAACGAGTGCCCCAAGAAACAGAAGGAAAACGAGATCCTAAACCAGATGGTACGAGACCGCTCGTCTCGTCGGGAAGCTGTTGCTGTCATCACAAAGCGACGCTCCCGACGCCGTAGAGTTTCAAGGAACTCTGTGAAGCGCAGTTCACAGGTGACACCTCATACTCTGCTTCCTAGACTAGACACGCCCGAGTCGATTTCTAAGGACAAGACCGCACCAGAGCACACGGACACTGAAGCATGGCCGGCATTGCCATAGCTGCAGCCAGAGCCACAGCCAGAACAACAGCCGCAGCCAAAGCCACAGCACCATACACAGCGACTCCAATGGTCGCAGCAGACACGGACCGAGTCAACGACAGCGCTGGTTCCCCACGACTTGCCGGAGAAAAACAAGGACATTGCTGCGATGCTTCGCTCTCTTCTGAACACCATATTCATGCTCTTGAATAAGCTAAACACTCCGTCAGCCCGAACTGCCCTGCAAGTGCTGGAGATTCTCGATCCAGTGTTTTCAGCGCTGCAGTAATCACAACGGCTCGCCCACGGCCCTCTCAAATGCCGCGATTCCCCAATGAAATTTCAGAACGCTGATGTCATGTAGGTATGAGAAGCTCCAGCCTCAGTGACTGATTGTACCCCCCTTTGCACGTGCAGTGCTCTCATTCTCTCTCTATCTCTTCCTCTTTCTATTCCCCGTTCCCTTATCCCAGGGTAGCAAACCGGACGTTCGTCTGGTTAACCTCCCTGCCTTTCCTCTTCTCTTTCTCTCTCTCTCTTTTGTATAGATATTTGATTCATTAATATTGCTATTAGTGCTGCGCCAATCCGATGAAACTGTGACTTTTGTTCATTGGAAAACAATACGAGAAAAAAAAAAGAATGAACCGTTTTTTATCGAGAAATCGCGAACCATTAAATGGTCATAGAGCGTGCTTAAATTCTGCAATGGAACGCGTCTCTTACTCACTGCATGCTGTTCTCCACTTCATTCGCATCTATCTCATGTCAAACGTGAAAGGGTAGTTTGTCTTCATGGACAAATGTCTGAAGGTCTGTTTTGTACATGCACTTTGTTTTCAGTTCTTATCCAATATCTGGGTACTGTTGCCACCCAGCAGTGTTGCTAAGCGAAGCTACGGGCCAGTGTTGGCGGCAACGCGTTACAAGTAACGGCGTTACCGGTAACGCGTTACCTTTTTCAGTAACTTAGTAACGTACTCGTTACTATTTTAGAACTGTAACGGGTAATGTACTTTCGTTACCATTTTTCAGTAACGTGAGGTGTCACGTTACTCGTTACTTTTCATTTCAATTATCCTCGCAGTCTTAGACAAAATTCATTCGGCTTGTATGAGCGCCTTTCTCAGAGCTCGCCCCGACGTTATTTTGTCGCTGCGGCAGACTGCTGTTGGCTTGCCAAGCGTTGACAAAGCGACCCCGCATGGGGTCCTTTTTGACGCGGGGGAAATTGCAATGGGGAGCAAATTGCTGAAGTTTATTAAATGGATCTGCTATAGTTTCGGCTACCTTGCTATCGAGGTTCAAGTTGTCGTTGATTGTCGATGAAGCGAAGTGTGATGCGGTCCTCGTAACCGTTAAAAGCGAGCTGTCGAGACCTGCTCGTCTTGTGGACATCAAGACTCGGTGTGAGCTCCAGCGCTAAGGAGGATGACTGCTTTGGAAATGCCTCCTGAACGTAATCGCCCACTGAAGATGAACGACTTTCTCGGCACCTGTGATGCCGTATGTCATCGCCATGAGCGGGCTCAAGGAAAACTTTCGGCGCATTCGCCAGCCTTAAAGTGAATACAGGAGTACCATGCAGTGCGTCTGTCGCGCTCCTGTTTAGCGTAGGTGCGGACGTGTTCGCTAGTCAGCGAGTGAAGCTGTCTGATTAAAGCTTCGAAACACAGCTGTTTCTTACATTCAGCAGTTTGTTCTTACATTAGGAAACTGTTCCTGCACTACTCTAGCACTGTTTATAAACTTCTTATTCAAAATTAGTTTTGCTACTTGATATCTGCAACTGCGTCTACGTTTCTGATTATTGAACTCCTAAGCAAGCGAGGCTCACCTTGAACACTTTCGCATGTATACGCAGTCGCAATATTTGCGGCAATTACACAGGTAAAATCGAAAAAGACTTGTTTTTTTGCGCAAATAAGTTGCCCCAGATCTATGCCATTTAAGAATATTCCTTTATTGCTACAAAATTTGCGCATTTATTTTGGTAGTAGAAGCACGCCGTAATAATTACTGCAAATTTCTTGTGATATTTTCATTGCGGAGAGCGTTCATGATGAAATCGATCCTTTTGTGTTTATTGACCCATTCCGAAAAATAGCTTCCCCATGTGCCCCAGAGTTAGAAGCCATCACATGTAAGTATATAAGCAACTTTAGGCCACTATAGTACTGCGAAGATACGCCATATTTGTGCAAATTGTTCTCGTTTAATCAGTATTTCGGGTAAATTTTTTGTTTGGGCGACGACTTTAATGTGACATATAAATATGCTAGTTGCTATTGTAGGTTCTTAAAGTGGGCATTGTAGGTTCTTGAGCCGAGGACATACTTATTAAGATTTCTGACTAAGGAGTAACGTCAGAAGTAACGTGCGTTAGTTTTTTTCGGTAACTGTAACGGTAACGCGTTCCGTTTTCTTTAGCGTAACGAGTAACGTATTTAGTTACTTTTTTTCGGTAACGCATACAACACTGCTACGGGCCCACTAGATTGGCAAACGGCAGCTTTCATCTATCACTACTGAGTCTGTTCTTTGCAAATTATGAAAATCAAATTACTCATTGACTGCGATATACGTTGATAGCCGCAGGACCACAGTTCCTGGGAGGGTTTTATTTCTTTTGTCATTGTTTTAGAGAATTGCATTTCCTGTATCGCTTCATGTGAAACGTAGTTTATAGAACAGTTGCATTACTCATGCGATTGCTCGAAAAGATCATTGTGCGCGTTACACGAATGTGATATGTTAACTGCACAGCGGCTGTATGTGTGCGCAACGGTACAGGTAGAAACGTTATTTTCATAAAGCAATGTAATCATTATTTCTCAGCTTGCAAAAGTACGGCAATACGGTAAAGATAACACGCGGTCGTTGCGCGAATGCAACCTCCACCGAAGGTGATGTTTCAAGCCGACAGATGTGCCGATGCAACGAAATTAGCTGATGGCCAGTAACTTCAGTACCACGTGTGTAGGAGTGCGTTCTACAGCTTATTTTACGATATGCTTTCTTTATTTCAGAACTACGTGAATTATTCTCTGTCTTCCCTTTTATCTGGTTAGTAAATCACTGACGGAGGTTGTGTCGTTAATTTTGTCTCTACTATTAATTAGACAAAAACGAACCTGATCCACAAATTACGTTTCTGATTGATGACTGCTTTAAAGACCAGCATTTTCTAGGCACTGACGAACGAGAAAAGAATCTAATTTTGTGAGCGGTATGATAGCATAGAAATCTAACCACCGTGACATCCCGCCTTTCGTGTATTGCGCAGCGAACCGACGTTTGAAAACACCTCGGCTACTGCTAATTATGTGCTATTACTTAGGTGGCAATTACATCGATGCACTTTCGTCTATTATATGCCAGTTTGATGCATGCATTGCATGGGTATATGGCGAGAATAGTTTTATTGCTAAAACGGCCTTATTTTCGACTGTAAGTAAAATGCTTCGAGTGAATGCTGCACACTACATTTGCAGCCATATCCGGTCTCCTCCAAACCACCAGCTTATTCTCGCATTTCTTGCTCGCACAATCAGAGAACCGGGGTTGGTGTAGTTTGGCATGCTTTAGAATAAATGTATGCATCGCGATTCTGGTCTCTGCTTCTGGCGCTGAGAAATGCTACGAGATAACGTTAAGAACACCGAGAATATCCGGCGACCTGTAGATATATGCCGAACTATAATATGCCGATACTTTACAGAATTAGAGAAGGCAATGTGCGATATATATATATATATATATATATATATATATATATATATATATATATATATATATATATATATATATATATATATATATATATATATATATATATATATATATATATATATATATGTGTAACGTTACAAAACAGAGACGCGTCGTGGTTCAGTTGCCATGCATTTATTCTAATGCACGCGCACTTCTTCTTCGTCGCCTTCTCCTACCATCGCCTTGTTCATACGTTACACTTTTCCCCCTCCCCCCGAGAAAGTCGCAGTTCAGAAGGTACAAAATAACGCCGCAGTTTGCTAACATGAACAATATCAGAGTTTCTACCTAAAGGAAACACAGAGCGGTCGATCTCGTAGTTCACTGGTGAGACCTTGCGTAGAATCTTGTAAGGACCTTCCATGATGGAACTCAGTTTGCCGTTGTTGGGATGCCATGGTGTCTCGTAAAGGACAAAGTCACCGACTTGGAACTCAATCGGGAGAAATTTCCTATCATAGATGATTTTGTTCTTATTGTGGTAGGCGATGGAATTGTGAACCGCAGCTTTCCGCGCTTCTTCAACAGTTTCTTCTCGTTGTTCCAGAATAGTTGGATACGATGGAATTCCATACATCAGGAATGAAGGTGCGTAGCCGGTAACTTCGTGGGGCGTTCTGTTGTACTCGTCTATTACTTCCGAGAGCAGTTTTGTCCAACACTTCTGTGGCTCGTCATTGATCTTACATTTAAGTCTGGTTACAATGGTCTGGTTTGTCCGCTCATTCATACCATTGCATTGCGGATGATGAGATGAAGTGAAGAGTTGATGTATTCGGTTGTGCTTTAGGAACTGCTTAAATTTTCCTGCAGTGAATCCCGTTCCGCGATCTGAAAGGAACTTCCTTGGTTTTCCCGCAGCAAAAATGGTTTTCAGGCATGAGATGTAGGCGTCACTGTTTTCACTTTTATGAGCGAACGCCCATACGTAGCGAGTAGCATGATCAATAACCAAATGGATAAACCTTTTTGATGAGCCGTATCCAGAAAATCCTCCAATGGTGTCCATTGCGAAGAGGTCAAAAGGCTCTTCAGCTGGAGGCAGTGATTCAAGTGTCCCATGCTTCTTTGTTTTCGTCTTCTTGCATCTCTGGCATGTATCGCAATGCCGAATATAGGTGGCAACATCGGTTACCATATCCGGCCAATAGTATTGTGGAGACAGGAGTGACAGTGTCTTCTTCACTCCGACATGCCCAAAATGTTGATGTGCGTTCTTAAGAATGGTAGGGCGGAGTTCATGTGGCACATATATCTTCCTTAGTCCTTTTCTTTTGACGATGACTATGTTGTTTTCCAATGAATACGGTCCTCTTGGGTGCTCATTGGTGCATCGTTGAAGTTCGTCGTGTGACAGAAGTTGAACTATGGGGGCTCTGGAGAGTGTATCCGCTTCTACGTTGCTTACGCCTTTTTGATGTTTGATGTTGACTTCATACATTGACAACTTTAAAGACCACCGGAAGAGACGACCTTGCGGATTCTTAACATTCTTCAACCACTGAAGTGCAGAGTGATCCGTTACGACAGTGAATGGCTTTCCGTGAAGGTAGCAATGCCATTTATCAATGGCATCTATAATGGCAAGGCATTCTCTCTCTGTAATAGCATAGTTCATCTCATGCTTCAGTAGTTTGCGGGAATAATAGGCAATGGGATGTTCCTTGCCTTTGTCGTCAGGCTGCTTCAGCACTGCACCAATGCCTTCGGCAGACGCGTCACAGTACACAGTACATGGTATAGAAGGATCGTATATGCGAAGCACCGGTTCTTCAGTCATTCGCTCCTTCAGTTCCCGAAAGGCTTGCTCGCATGCTTCTGTCCACGACCACTTGCTGCCTTTGCAGAGTAGTTTCGTGAGGGGAAGAGCAATATCGCTGAAATGAGGGATGTACTGTCTGTAAGTGTTTACAGTGCCCAGGAAACGCTGGAGATCTTTCTCTCGTTTAGGTGTCGGAAATCTGAGTATTGCAGCCACGTTACTTTGCTTAGGTGTCACTATTCCATGTGAAATCTTGTGTCCCAAATATTCAATGCTGGATCTTGCAAACTGGCACTTTTTTCGTTTTAGTCTTACGTTCTCGGTTTTAAGAGCTTTCAATAAAGCCTCAAGGTGTCGTATATGATCGTCAAATGTCTCCGAGTATACGACCACATCGTCAAAGTAGTTGTTAACATTAGTGAGCTGATGTTTGGCTATTATTGATTTCATGGCTCTTTCAAATGTAGCCGGAGCGTTCTTTAACCCGAACGGCATTACCAACCACTCATAATGACCATTAGCCGTGACAAACGCAGTTTTCTGAACGTCATCGGGATGCATTCGGACATGCCAGTATCCGGACGTTACATCCAACGTAGTGAAAAACTCCGCCTTTCCCAAGTGGTCAAGAATATCATCTATACGTGGAATTGGTTGATAGTCGGGTACCGTTATGGCGTTGAGCTTGCGGTAGTCAATACATAGCCGAGTACGTCCTTCGCCCTTCTTTTCCGCTAAGATGACCGGTGCGGCGTAGGGGGATAACGAAGGCCTCACAACCCCTTGCTTAATGAGGGCGTCAACTTGTTTGTTAATCTCCGCTTTGTCTGCCTGTGAACATCTGTATGGTGCTCGATGAATTGGGACAGCATTGGTAAGTGCGATCCTATGTTGCTCAGTAGTGATGCATCCAATATCTGTTTGGGATTTCGAAAAGATCTCGTCATACTTGTTTAAAAGAGAGTCGAGCACCGCAGATTCACGCTCTGATAAGTTTTCCGAAGTCAGGGTGTTCATCAGTGGGGCTTCAATGGTTTGCTTTTCATTATGATCCGGTAGGTTCAAATTTTGACGTCCTTGCGTCACTGACTTGCTTTCCAAATTTACAGAAAGATTGAAGTACGAAGCGCTGTCTAGGCCAAGAATTAATTGCGTTCTCATGCCTCGCAGAACGTGTACATAAACTTTCTTTGTTACATTCCCAATTTGCAAATGAATGTTTACGCGACCCAAAGTTCGAATGCTTGAAGTAACTTGCTGGACAGCGATGCTGGAGTCTCTCATCAACTGAAGTTTGAGCTGTTTGTACACATCCTTACTGATACAAGTAATGGTGGCTCCTGTATCAAGAATTGCAGTTACTGACCTTCCGTTGATGAGAGCTTTGAAGCGTATTAATGAAACTCTGGGTCGCTCTCCTCGTTTCCCGGTCTAGTCTCAATAGCGGACACGTTGCCGCGGCGCGGACATTCGTTGTGCCAATGAAACTGCCGTGGGAAGCCAGCAGCTGAGCAATATCTACATTCGTTTTGTGGGGCACGCGGTCGAGAAGTCAACGTTGGCTGCTGCGGTCTGCTGAAGAGACGTGAAGCTCCTGATGTAGTGCCAGGATTACGAGCAAAAGAAACTCCTCTCACCCGTTTTAAGGATGTCTCGACCCGTTGAGCAGCGGCGAGCCACTCTGATGACGAGGTGAAAGACATTCCGGCGAGCGCTAGTTCCACATCAGGAGGAACACCGTCAGTCAGTCCAGAAATGATGTGGCACTCTTTAAGGTCGGCCAAGGAGCCCAGTCGTTTTTTCTCGTCGTAGTAGTCCTTGATGGTCTGCCCTCCTTTCAGCCGGTAGTGAATGAAGAGACGAAAGGCATCTCCGTCGGTCGTAGCAAAGCGGTTTTACATGCCGCTCTTGATATCGTCCCATGTCTCGCCTTTGCCGAAAATCTCTGTTAGGTACCACTTGAACGCTTCCCCTTCGATGTATTCGCTGAAGTGACTGACCCGATCGCTGTGTGTCCACGATGCCTCGACCGCCTTCGTATCGAAAAGAAGAAGCCACTTGTCGACGGGGACGTCTTCTGGTGTTCCCTTGTACTTCGGTATGTTGAGTGGAGGCTTCGGCTTAGCCATGGCAGATTGATGAGGTCGATCCTGTCGACTTGTGTAACGTTACAAAACAGAGACGCGTCGTGGTTCAGTTGCCATGCATTTATTCTAATGCACGCGCACTTCTTCTTAATATATATATATATATATATATATATATATATATATATATATATATATATATATATATATATATATATGCATTTTATCCGCCCCTTAAGGCTGCTTTTACGAGAGAAAGAATCGAACAAACAAACCATTCTTTCACAGATTCATCACGGAAGAAAGTACGCCGCGCAATAACGGACACAAGAGAACCGGAAACGCCGGTGTTTGTGCTTTGTCATTCTGTTCTCTAGTTATGCGTTCGCACGCCTTACTATCGTGTGCGATGAATCCCTATCCACTAGATCAACTCTCTGTCGTTCTCTCCTATATATGCCTGTCTGATACACCGAAGCTGGATAAGTGAGTTCCGTCGGAAGTGCTAGAGGGGTGTGTCTGGCCACTCACGTACTGGATCGAACGCAGCAGCAGCAGCAGCTGCTGCTCGAGCTTGTTCCCACGGGATTGTACTAGGACGTCGACATTGACCGCCGGCAAAAATTCTGAGTTCACCTCCAACGTGGAGCCTGTGTAAGCCGGGGCGAAGAACAAAAATTGGCGATCGCTGGTTATGAAAACCGCGCGCATAAGTTGGCTATTCAGAAGAAGTACGCGCAATTTTGCTTTTTAACGATAGCTCATGAATGTTCAGTAATAATTGTTGGGGTTTTGCGTCCCAAAACCACGATATGACTATGAGGGACGCCGTGGTTGAGGGCTGCGGAAATTTTCGTGAACTTCCAAACCAACTTAGGGAGTCTCGCACATTTTTGCATTGAATTTATGATAAATGTGCATTTAAAGATATAGATCGTGCCAT
The DNA here is from genome assembly GCF_013339695.2 of Rhipicephalus sanguineus. NCBI lineage: Eukaryota > Metazoa > Arthropoda > Arachnida > Ixodida > Ixodidae > Rhipicephalus > Rhipicephalus sanguineus. The sequence goes on along the minus strand of NC_051177.1, from coordinate 21,375,407 downwards.
GGCACTCCATTTTTAAGCCCCTCAAATGTGATACAAGCACAAATTCGAAGTAAGGCTGCGTCAGTCACTTGAACAGACGCAAAAAAATAGTTATTTCTCTTCGTACGTTGAAAAAAAAAGAAATATTAGTTTTTATTTTGCATTTAATGTTGTCATTAGCGTATATAATGAGCATTAACGTATGCTTACCCTTTTTTATTCAGATACCCTAAGGGCCCAGAAGGCATTACATAGGGGGGGGGGGGGATACAGTTAATGTGGCAAATAAATAAAATACACACTGAACAATGAAATCAGAGTACATGAATAAGTAAACATCAAATGGTGTAAAAACAGCTACGTGTGACAGTATTATAATACGTAAAAAAAAAAAACAATCATAAAGTAAAGTTTCATAACAATAAACATCATCAGTATCACATGAAACTAATAGAAAAAACACTAAATAAACAAGACAAGCAGAACAGAATGAATAAAACGCAACGTAAAAAAAAGAAAAAGAAAACATAGAAAATCAGCACTAGTGAATTGAGGATAGAATTTTTCTATTGGCTTCCATTTTGTCCTAGAAATGACTTTAGACTAGTTACAAATGAGTCATGATTCACAATGAGCACAATGTCAGCAGGAAGAAGATTCCATTCACGAATGGCGAGGAGAAGTGGGGAGTGAAAGAAGAGATTAGTGCGAGCGAAAATAGGTTCAATTTTATGTTGGTGATCGAGTCGCGAAGATATATGACGAGCTGGTCTGATATTGAAGATATCGTGGGATGACTGATTGAAGTAAAGCTTATGAAAGAATGACAATAGTGTCAGCAACCTGCGATTTTCTAGAGGAGCTAAATTGAGTGAAGATTTGATTTCAGTTACGCTTGATGTTCGTAAGTAGTTTTTTGTGATGAAGCGAGCAGCCTTATTTTGTACCGACTCCAGTTTCTGTTTGAGGTAGGCCTGATGCGGATTCCAGATGAAGGAGGCATATTCGAGTTTTGAGCGTACTAAGGTTTTATAAGCAAGAAGTTTAGTTTCGGAGTTCGCCGGATGCAAATTACGCCTTATGAAGCCAAGTGATCTGGATGCTTTACTGACGATAGCGTCTATATGGGTGTTCCATGACAGGTCTGATGACAAATGTACACCAAGGTATTTTATTGTGGATACAGAGTCTATGGGCATGTTGTTCAACGTGTAGTCGTAAAACACGAGGTTAGCCGTTGTCCCGAACGTGATAGCTTTTGTTTTGTTAACGTTAATTTGCATTTGCCAATTGTTGCACCATTTACTAAGATTTTCAAGGTCAGACTGAAGGAAGCTGGTGTCCTGAGGGTTACTGATTTGCCTGTAAATCACACAGTCGTCCGCAAATAATCTAACGGTTGAATGCATACCATTACTAATATCGTTAATATAAACTAAGAACAAGATAGGCCCGAGCACGGAACCCTGTGGTACTCCAGATTTGACGTGAATTAACGGAGACAAATGGTCATTAACGAATACGGATTGGTATCGGTTGGCTAGGAAGTTGGTAATCCACCTAACAACCTTTGTATTTATGTTAAGACTTGTAAGTTTATGAACAAGCCGCAAGTGAGGAACCTTATCAAAGGCCTTCGCGAAATCAACAAATATAGCATCAATTTGATGCAAGCAGTGAACAGAGTGATGCAAGTCATTAATTAATTCGAACAATTGCGTTTCGCAAGAACGACCATGCAAAAAACCGTGCTGATTGATGAAGAAGAAGTTATGTTCTGTAAGAAACTTCATGAGAGCAGATGAAATTATATGTTCTAGGAGTTTGCAACAAGTACTAGTTAAAGATATTGGTCTGTAATTCGATGGGTTAGACGGGTCACCAGATTTAAATATAGGAATTACGCGAGCTTCCTTCCAATCATTTGGGACGCATCCAGTGTCGATAGACTGCTGGAAAAGTGCCGCTAAAATGTCGCATATTGCAGGTTTTGACATTTTCAGAAGCTTAGGGCAGATGCCATCAGGACCAGGAGCGGCATTAGCCGGAAGACGATCGATGCAGCCGGAAGACGATCGAGAAACTGCTCGCTTGCGCCTTAAAAAAAGAAAATGAAGTAATCTACGTTCTAGGCCTTTGGTATATCATTTCAGCATGAGGAATTGGTTCAGACTGCTGATTTACATCAATAGGCACACATAGCAGTTATGAACTGTCGAATAAAGAACTCGAACTCGTAACCGGACAGCCTCCGCCGGCGGGGCCAGTGCGGGGTGTTAGAATGGAAGAATTAAGCCGGGCTTTCTGTCGACGAAAGTGCTATAACAAGCTTCCCATCTGCACTCTCGTGTACCTCCTCCATTTTGCTCCTGCTGTCTTTCTATAGGAGTGCAGCGAGCAGAACCATCCACGGCCCGCCAGCGACCATTCCTTTCTTTTCTGCGTGTGCCACGACCCGAGGCAATCGATATCCCTTACAACGGGACACCCTCAGATCGAGCTGCAACAAACAACGGGACAAGCGAGTTACGCTAAGAAACATCGCGGCCCGACTCGTGCTCTCTTTTTTCCTCTCTCGTGAAGCTCGTCTTGGGTCTATGCGCAAACTATGGCGAATCTCTTCAATAGGTGGCGACACGATGGCGAAGCTCGCGAGACAACGGAAAGAGCGGGTTGTCGGGGTGATAAGGCGACCTCGCACAAAGGCTCTTCGCACAAAGAACACATGCTGGTGCCTCTCGGTGTTTCACGAAGGCAGTGTTTGCGAACAGCCTGGTGTGTCGAGCCTAACTGCGGATCGATACCGTGGAACAGCGTGAGAGACCCTACATGCCTGCTATACGCACGCAGTGGCGCACGGAACCATTGCGTGGCCTTAATTGCCACCGTCCCTGGCTCTTTTTGTGTCCGAGTGGTTACAGTGCACTTCTTAGGGGTTCAGTAAACTGTCCACTTTTCGCGCCTGCAGGTAAGCATGATACATTTGGCAAAAACGTGAGCGCGTTTTTCAAGTGAACCGCTGCTGAGAAGCACGACTGTTAGGTAGACGTACGTTCGACTTAAATCGTAATAAAAACAGTGCGATGGAGGTGTGACGAACCTTAAATCGCGATGGACATGCATGTGGTAAAGTTGCGTTATTCAAAGGTTGGGAAGAAAGAAAAAAATCCGGCAGATGTAACTCTCTTGTAGCACAAGAAGGCGAAAGCCGTGGGGTCTCCTTGTCTTCGTCATCGTGCTTGTGCAGTCGCAGAAGCACGAGCACCGACAAGGGCTTCTTTCGCAGTGGCATACTTGAGCGGCCGTCTCCGCCAGCCACAAGGGCGGGCACGCTCCATCACTGGCCTGATCGCCGCCGACTAGCGCCGCTGGCAACATCATGGAGGAAGGAAAACTCAGGAGAAGCCCTATCGTATCCCAATGCATTGCGAAAAGTGTGGCGGAAGTGACGTCAGATTTATGGGGCAAACAAACCGGTATGGGGCAAACAAAACAGCAGACGCCCCCCGGCGTGCTCTCCGCGGTGGTTCGCTTCTGCTCAGATTTTAGTCCCGGCGTAAACTTAGCGCGTATTGTGCGGTTCGCACGTAGTAAAACGTTGGAAGCAGACGTTTACAGGCTGTTCGTGCGTGGCAGGCCCGAGCACTGCGTGCTGAAATTCTTCGTGGAGCGTTTTTATGCAACAGTACAGAAAGTACCGGTACGTGCCGTAATCAAAAACATTCAGCCCCATCATCACCGTATGCGAACTCACCTAGCAGTGACTTACGCGTTCTGCTGGGCGTTAGATCTTTCTTTTCCTTTCTCGTAGCCCGATTTCCCGATCTATTGCCCGATTAGCGGTTCTTTGTTCGTGTATATGAAATGAGCGCAGTCGGCGCAACGCCAGCCTATAGTTGACGTAACTTCACGTCGAAAAAAGGACACCGCTGTATTGTACACGTGCACGCAAAGTTTGTAATTCCAGTGCGCATACAACACAAGCACGCAGCGAGCGCACACCGAAAAATACATACATCACGTAGTCCGATAATAACAACAAAAGTTTATTGCCCTTTCGTTGAATAGACACAGCCTCTAAAACGTACGATGCCTTCGGCGCATGTTATGTACGGCGCGTCAGACGCCAAAAACAAAAGTTCACGTGAGTTCCGAGTTGACAGAATGAGTAACAAGCAACAGAGCGCACATCCGACAGCTTCGCACGCAAATACCATGCCTTAGTGATCAGCATCGAAGCGAACGTATACGTACACATGAAAAGTGACACCCGGTACTGTCCGTATTGCACGCGATTTGCACTGGGTATACGCAACAGCTGGGCATTGCGTAGCTTTGCTAAAGAACACACAGAAAGAGCAGCATGCGTGAATCGACTACACCGCTTGCACGGCGAAAAGCAAACAAACAAAAAAAGGCTGCAAAGTTTCGCGATGCGCGCATGCGCTTGCAAACGTCGCGAAGGAAATCGCGAAATGTTTCGCTGCTCCTTCGCTAGGAGGCGATGCGGGTGTTTGCGAGGTGCAGGCTTCACGAATGTGACGTCAGGGCCTCTCCTTAGTATTCCTTCCTCCATGGGCAACAGCCGACACCGAAGCGACTGTGCCTGGTTTGACGAATATGCGCAACAACACCTGTTACTCTGCAGAGCACAGCCGAGAGGAGGCGTCGGCTACGCGTGCATATACGCTTTTTTTAGGGGCGAAGTCCTTAGGGTGCGGGTCGTTCCCTCCTCTGTAGTAGTGTGTATGTAGCCAGCTCTAGTTTAATGAATTACTCACTAGATGGCGTTTCATGTATTTCTTAGAGTTCTAGTTTAATTAATTGCTCACTAGATGGCGTTTCATGTATTTCTTAGAGTTGCTATTTAAAGATGACAGATGGCGCTTGTATAATGCGAATGGCGCATGTCATTGGATGCCTGCGATCATAAAAGGCGCTCGCTCTTGGCGCGCTTTCTCTTTCGCTCGGGAGCGGACACTTTCCCTGCATTTCACCGATCACAAAGCGGTGATGATAAAGGGACCACGTAAACCAACAGTACAATAAAAGTTTGATGTTTAATATATACACGGTGTTTCACATTGTTTATATGATGTACTGGGTGAATTTCACGGAATAGTTTCACGGTTTACCGATGATTCCCTCCGGAGCTTCGCCCCACTCCTCATTATTCACCCCGTGGATATGCTGTGATTTTTTCACTCACTCACAGCTGTTTCCGCACGCATTCGCGCAAGGATTTTTTCGTCGCTGCGCGTTCCGCGTGAAGGTGACCGTCTCTCCGAGGGAACCACCAACATGGACACCTAATGCTTTCGCCTTAATAAGTATACAAATGGGGCCTCAGAGTCATGGGACCTATGCACCGACACAACACGATGGCAACGCGACTTTTCGCTGGGAGTGCTAGATGGACACGTTGGAAGCATCACACTTGTCGCTACTCCGTTCCACATTTAAAAATTATGTTGTATCTTGCATAATTCTCGCTTGCTGTCAGTATAATCGCCTAGTTGCTGTGTTGTCATCAATGAAAATTCCACACCGAGCTGGTCGGTTACGCATGCTCGAGTTTATTTTTGCGCATCGGTTCAGACGTCATGAAAGAGCGTTGTTACGACATACAGATATTGCTCTAGAGCTAGTTCGTGCTTTACAGGCCTGGCCGCACGTGATCCACTTGCACCAAAGCATAGTAGAGTACCAGAAGCAACGTATAGAACCTCGCTACTGACGTATTGTGCAAGAAATCGTATAGTGTGTGTGTGTATTCGTATTCATGTGTGTGTGTTGGGGGGGGGGGGGGTGTTGCGCGAGCGCGCCAATGTTTTGTGCTAGGGTCAGTTACGCAACTCTTCAACAGAGGACGGCTGGCCAGTGCGTTCAATATGTCTGGCTTTTTTTTTTGTTCTATACCAGGTCATGGCAGCCTCATTATTATGAGGGGAAATATAAAAACGCTTTCTACTTAGTACATGAGGGCTGCCACCACGGAGGGACCAGTGATGACGTGCAAGCTTTCCTGCACACAAACTAAAATGGAGATTCGTCCTCTGAACCTAGAGCAGAAAAAGCCTGGCACTGCCCTTCTCGGACTACTGTTGCAGTGTGATATGAGGCGCAGCCCACACAACAGCCGCTCTCGAATTGAAGTGCCGGGAGAATATTTGTATGTAGAGATTAGCGCTGAAAAACAACCACAACTAAAACAACAATAACAGCAACAACAACAACAACAACAACAACAACAACCACAGCGACGACTACGACGACAAGGTCTGATGTTTTCGTTAAACCTTAAAAAATTAGCTCCTGTACTTAGCGCTGTGTTTCGTGTCTCCGCCTTTGTGCGTTGTAAATTTACTCTTTGGAAGAGCGAAAGCCCGTAAATGGCCAAACGGCATCACTGCCACCACTGACGTCATAAAATACTCGAGACCTGTTCGGTTCATTGCTGACTAGCCTGTGCAGCTTTTGCTGGCGAATAGCAAACTGAAAACGAAATCATAGCATACGCGAGGAACAAAGGAAGTAGACAAAGGGATTCCTCGTCCATCCAGGGCCCGCATTCTTCGAGTGAAATTCCATCCGACCAGACCAGGGCAGCGGATAACGCGTCCAGCGGGCGGAGGAAGTTCCGAGGTCCTTTCACTGTTTGCTCGGCAGGTCGCCGGGATTAATGACTCGCGACAGCCGGGACCATCAGGGTAGGAGCCTTTTTGCGAGTAATCGCGCGGATGTCGTTGCCTTCCGTAGTTGTCTGGCCATTTCTGCTTTCTTTCTTCTCGTCCCCGTGTTACTACGGCTTCAGCTCTGCCCGTATCTCCCATCTTCCGCTGCGTTTCTCTCGAAGGACGAAGTGCGAAGAATGAACTCATGATCTGGTACACGTGGACTTCTTTTTTTTTTTTTTGGTTCATAAAATAGAACGAGTCTTTTGTTTGCAGAGTGGGAACTAGTGGTAAGGGACCTCGCTGAGAATGGTTGTCTACACATAAGGACACGGTAATAGCTTCTCAGGAAATACGACGTTATCGCCAAATCACTGACCTGCTATTTTGTCCGTTTCTCAGTTCCATGACCGCGGGTGCATAATCTAAAAGAGCACGGCATTAGCCGGGCGCTGGCGATATAGGCGACTGTCGTCTTTACGTGGCCTCAAGATTCGAAAGTGCCGCAATAGCAAGACTGACATTAGGACTAGTTGGTACGGTTAAATGTTAAAAATAGCAATGAAATAAACAAGAGAGAAGAAGTGGTAAAGAATAAAAGGCAGGGAGGTTAACCAGTTTAGGAAAACCGGTTTGCTACCCTACACATGAGAAGAGGGGGGGGGGGATTTACAGATGGAGAGGAAAGAGAGAGAGAGAAATATACCACATGACACTGCACACACAGAATCAGTCAGTCACTCTTGCGTGGTACGCGACGTTTCTGTCACAGCCGCTTGTCCAAGTTCGTCTCTCTTAGAAACCTCAGCAGTGCCTTCGTCGCCTTCAGCGGCGATGTCTTCTGTTGACGACATGCAAGAATTGTTTCAACAGACATTTGTCTACTGTCAAGGTGCGCTAGAACGGACGCCAGTGACTGTCCCTGAACATTATATACCGGACAGTCGCACAGGACGTGGTGTAGTGTCTCCTCGCAACGACAGGCATCGCAAAGAGCGTTGTCGGCCATTCCAATCCGAAAGGAATAGGATTTCGTAAATTCCACCCCTAGCCATAAGCGATAAAGCAGTGTGGCCTCTCTTCGGCGGAGTCCAGTTGGCATACAGAGATGCATCAAAGAGGACAGGTGGCGTTGACGATTGGTTCGGTTGGTTTGGCTGCTTGGTGGGCACCATAGAGCGAGCATGATCTCCTGTGCAAGCCCTCGAAGACTGCTGGCAGCGTCAGACCTTGAAAGTGGGATGGTATCTTCCTGTGTGCTTTCATGAGCTGCCCGAGCGGCATTATCGGCGTGTTCGTTCCCTATGACGCCGCAGTGACTTAGCAGCTACTGAAACGTCACGTGGTGCCCTTTCTCATGTGAAGTATGGAGAAGACATCTTCAGCGACTCAAAGGCAGCCCTACAATCTGTGCTATCTGCTCTGCGTCGCGGGCCATAAGAGAAGCTCGTATATGAAATAAACAAGACGTCAAAAGCGCCTGCCTTCTCACCGACGCCGTATGCATAGAAGCAACACTTTATTTTCTACTCGTTTCTTGCCGTTAATCCGATTCATACGAGGCATATCAGGGCAGTGTTCTAATCTTCATCATCATCAGCCTATTTTTTTTATACTGACTGTAG